>NW_013525135.1:2353183-2501057 GCF_000836215.1 Papilio polytes
CACGCCTGTCTTCGTGTGGTCGTGGTATTACACCGGGCGAGCGGGCCATTCGTGCTCCAGCAAATGCTGGATGCGGGCTCTACCACTGTAATTATATATTATATATTCTTACAGTATACTAGCCTATGCCCGCGACTCCACAAGGAATATAAAAACATAGTAGGTAGCATATGTCTCCTTCTAGACTATTATCTACATCTGTGCCATATTCCATCATGAATTGTTAAGTTTTTGAGGTAGGTTGTAACAAACATCCATCAATTTAAACTTTCACAATAATTTATATTAGTATGCAGTATGTTTTTACCTGTCTCCGCTCGCCAGCAGCAGCAGGTACCGCGAGGGCACGTAGTCCTGAGGGAACACCACGGAGGAGTAGCGCATGGCGATATAGCGGATCATGGGATCCTCGCTATGCATGTAGCTGTTCAAAGAAATACCTTTTAATATTACGAAAAGGTAAAAGAATATGCGTTGATTAAAACTAGTTGAATTAACAAATCATCTTTCTATCTTTTTGATTTATTTTGGTTAAACTAGTTAAATTCATTATTAATTTTACATAGGAATCGATAATTGATTTTTTTATTTTCGCCATCAATCTTCGGTCTATAGACTATTTATTTTGTTAATAAAATCAACTAGTTGAAATAAATATAACTATTTCGTTTGGTTTACGTTAAAACCATCAACCACATCCCTAGCTTCATAAATCGGTAAAAATGACATCAAATTAAGACCTAATATATGGTTGAATCTAAACATGAAACTCTATTGTCTCTGTTTTATCAAAGGGAATGATAGAGAGGGCAATATTTAGTAACTGACTGGTCGAGCAGTGCGTAGAGCGCCAGCGCCTGCGGCTCGTCGTAAGGGTTGGGGCGCGACTTCTTGCTTTCCGAGCCCTCATCTACGTCCATGTCGTTGCTGGTGCCCGCCTCTGACGTGTCCATCGCTTCATTACCTTCTAAAAGAATACAGATCATCATATATACTCGAAGCTTACTTTATGTTTGGGTGACTGGTATTTTTAATTATTTTTTCAAGTGTCACGCCTCTTACAAGTAGAACAATTGTAACACAATAAAGATATCTAATGTGTTTTGTATGAAATTGTGGTTTTTAAGTGACATTTGAGAAAAAAATAAAAACTCATGAATTATATCAATCCCATTATTCTTGTTAACATATTTATAGATTAGCTACGAATTTAAAAAGCATTGTGAATAGGTTATTAAGTAGTAATAGGTACTTTGGACCAACTTGAGATTTAATATAGATTCGTAAGACTTACATTGATATAATTAGAATTGCTTTATTACTGTCCTACTAAATCAACTTATTACCAATAGTTTTGCTTTACGGAAATCTTACCAACATTATAACTAAGAAAGTTCGGATAAATGTTTATTAGAATTTGTAGAATAAACTGCTAAACGGATCTCGATAAAATTTTGAACAGAGATAAAAAATAGTCTGGAAGAACACATATGATACTTTTCTTTTTTTTTAATACCACTCAGACGGAGACGCGCTTGAAAGCTAGTAAGGTAATATTTGTATTACTGTTTATGTAGGAATATATAGGACCATATGCAAACCTGGTTTATGCATAGTGTAGGCAACAGACATATCTAGCAGTGCGTCTCGCAGCGCCGTCTTCATCTCAGGTACAGCTTCTGGAATCTTCTTTACCAACTCTTCCAGTAACGTGAACTGTCTGTTTATACTTTCAGGACATTTCATCGCCAAACGACCTGAAAGAGCATTATTTTACATATCCAATACTATTTTGGCATAGTAATTGTTGTTACGTAATAATTATACTTGACCATTAAGAAAAATTAACAACATAATAAATTACTTATTAGAGAATGATAATAATCTTATAGCTTAAGCTATCGACCAACACCTCAAGAAGCTCTCGCTAGACAGTTGGATTAAGGGCCCGATTCAAAAGGCGGTTATTTTAGAAACCGCACGAATAGTGAGGAGGTTCCTGTCTCTGCAGCCCTGACCACTGGTTGCTTGAGTCATCGGATTCCGCAGCCGGTGGACTTCTATTTTTTTATATAATATGTTTTATTTTGTTATTTTTTTAAAAAAAACCATGTGAAATATATTATATATAAAAACAAGAAAATAAAGATATGAGATTATAGCTTAAGCTATAAGAATAAAAATAAAACCGGGAGTTTTATATTCTTGGTTAACCAAGAATATAAAACTCCCGGTTTCTCTATAACATCACATCTAACAAAATCAAATAAAACAATTCCATTTTTTCCTCAATATAACGAAGGTTTTTCTAGATCATGTTTGGCTATATTTTGTAATAAATGGAAATAAAACAGGGGGTGAAATAAACACTTTAGAGAATTTTGTTAAATAAACTATTCTTGTTGTTTAGTTAATAAAACAACCAAATATTCACATTTAATGTAGGTATATACATACCTAAGCACATATAGGCTTTAGAGTGATGGTCAGCGTACTCCTCAGATCTGACCAGCTTCAGCAAACCATGCAGGAACACTGTGCCCACTTTCTTTAACTGCTCTGAATCACCACTATGAGGAATAGAATACAGATTATCCATAGAACATGATTTAATTGTTTTTATATTTTTTGATTACTTACTTGTTAATAACATTCAATAAAAACATCAACACCATGTTCCTGAGACGGGAATTTGTATTTGGATCAAATAATGATGAAAACACAACCTGAAAATAGAGCAGAGTGAGAATTTTACCTCATTTTGTTGGAATTTATTACAGTAAACTTCTCTATAACGCGGTTAAAGGTTCCGCGTTGTAGGAATCCCCGTAACAACAGGCAAAGACATAAAGCTCAGGGAGGTTCTTTAAAAATGTGAATATTGGCGTTATAGGGGGGAATTTAAGCGTTACATGGGAGTACGAAATTTACGTTGAAGGGGGGTTTACTGTATATATGGTTACAGAATTGAAATAATATTTGTTACCTGAACGCAATGCGGGAACATTATAGCGGGTCCTGTTGCTTTGTTCAAATATTGGATTAACTTTAAACGTAGTCTTGTGCAAGCGGGAACCTAAAATTTTAAGGAATTTTTAGCCTGCCTGTATTAAAAAAGACCATTTTTTTAACTGGGTTTATTTTATTACCTTACGATCATCCGGTGGCACCTTCAGACCGCCCCAAGTGCCGAGGTACAGCGAGTACAGAGGTCCCACTACTGCGGGCTGAGACCACTCTACTGAACTGGTAACAAAGTTTTTTATTTTTATTTTTTTTATTTAACCTTACTAATATTATAAACAAGGTTTCGCCCGCGACTCCGTCCTCGTGAAATTAAAAAACAAAACAAAAGTGTGTAGCCCATGTGTTCTTCCAGACTATCCTCTACAACTATACAAAATTTAATTAAATTCAACCGTTTAGACTACAAACTTTAAAAAACATCCATCCACCCAAACTTTCGCTTTTATAATATTAGTAAGAAGTAAGATGGAAAAGTAAATTAATAAAACGGAAAAAAATGGATGGATGGAATTTCATAGAGTTTACTTTCTAACTCTCACTAAATGGATCTTAAAGAAATATACATGTAAAGAATAGTCTAGAAGAAAACTACTTTTGATCTTTGAAACAATTACGGTTCCCAAAGGATACATTTATTTTATTTTCTAATGTTTACTCGATAATTTTGTAACAGTTCAACATATCTTATTGATATTTGCAACAAAAATAAACCAAAGCCTGGTCTAGCATATGGGATACGATTCATCTCTGAAAAATGTCACATTCTAAAAAGATAACTTTGTTCTTTGTTAAGCTTCATTCTTTGTATGTTTTAATACAGTGCGGGCAAAGAGAGCAACATATAGTTGTTGACAAACATGTTTAGGATATGGCATGTTACCTGTTTACTCTAATAAGCGGGCTATTCGCGTGGTTGGCAACACTGAACCGCGAGTCTGCCGCCGCCACGATCAGCGGCAATAGAACATCATTCATGTTGAACACATCCTTGCTTATGAAATTCACTATTGATAATTTCATCTACAAAAGAAAACACATTATAATAATAAAAAGCCTGTTCTTAATATTATCTAGGTTTTTATATTTGAAATGAATGAACTCAAAAACTACTGGACAAATTTTAATATTTGCGATTAGTAAGGTACATAATCAATTACTTGAAATATAGGCTATGTTTAATACTAGATTTTTTTATTTCATACAGACAAACTCAAGAGCAAAAAATTAGTATTTCATGCATCACCATCACCATCACCATCTTCATCACCAGCTCACTATATGTCCCCACCGAGGGGCTTGGAGCCAACCCTAAGTTAGGGGTGACTAGGTCATAGTCAACATAGTCAACCACACTGGCCAAGTGCAGGTTGGTTGACTTCACACATATCTTTGAATTTCTTAGCCGATATGTACAGGTATGCATCACCATAATAATGTAATGGTAATATCATAATTAATTATTAATTAAAAGTTGTACTCACCTCTTCTAATTGATTGGGGTTCAATTGGTTATTAGCAACTATCCTTTTATATGTTTTCATACTCATTCCTGGCGGTACTTGGAACTCACTCTCTCCCGCATTTGGTAAAGCCCTGGATAACATTTTAGAAGAAAGAAAACAAGTAAATCCATGATATTTTCTATAATGGGACTTTTTAATAGTTTAAAATGTACCAAATCTATTCACCTGTAAGGTAACAGTAAAATATCCAATGCAAACTTCAGTATTAGAGATGAAACTTTAGGTTTTTCCTTCAAATTCAGATCTGAGTCTTTTATTTCACCTAGGAGAGGCATCATGAGCATTAAAATCCTGAAAACAATAATAAAACATTACTTAGAATATCATTTGAAAAACGCTTCCCAAAGCCATCCAATTAGAAACCCATGGGTTCAATGAAGATCTCACAAGGTTACTGAGAAATGTAGCGCAAAATGGAAACTGGAAGAATTAGAAAGTGTTCTGAGATGTTTGATATCCTTTTAATATGACAACTGTTTTCTATTTATGCTTAAGTCAGGTGGAAGAATATGAAGAATAGGAAATTAAAACATACCCATCTTGATGGGGTTGAGGTTTGTTCTCTATGGCCTCAAGCAATGAAGGCGCTAAACTAAGTTGCTGTTCCCGAGGCAGTCTTGGGAATCCCATTGTTATGTATATTTTAGAGAAATTCTGAAAGAAATTAGAGATATTACATTAGACATTTATTCATTCCTTTTGATATATGACAAATCTTTTTCTAATTAAATATGGCATATTCATATTTAATTTGAAAAAGATTTGTGATTAAGATTTTAAGCAATCATTGAGTAGAAACAGATTTAACTAATGTAAACATTTAATTATAGTACAAAGAAATTGATGAATTTGCAACTAATTTCTGTCTCTAGTCTTATTGACATATTTAGTCAATACTTACAACAATAAAACTGTTAGCAACAGGATCTTTATATAGCTGTAGCAAGGTTTGCACCGGCAGCTGAACATCAGCTCGGCATTTCACTCTCTTGTTCACATGCACCAATAACTCCATTACTTTTGTGCGAACCTAAAATGTCAACCACATTTAATGTATCATAGCAGTACTTTAAAGTAATATTTAGCAGTAACCTGTGTAAATCGACAGCAAAATATGTTATATTTAGTTTACCAATTCAGAACTTGAATAAATAATAAAATAAGCAACTAAAATATACAGATCAAACTAACTTGTTCATGAGGTGATGATAACTTCAGGATAACAGGAGGAAGGAATCTATTAAGACAGCTCTCCAGCTGTTCATCGGAATCCGCATTTCCAAGCCTCAAAAATACTCGATCAAGAAGAACTACGAGAAAAACAGACAGCCAGATGTAGAGACATGTTATAAAATAAATATAATTTCCCCATACCGCATACACTTACGTAGATCGTTAGAGCAATCACTTCCACTTTCTGTAACTTCCATTTCAGACATCTTTATGCATTTAAGTAGTAGATTTCGTCAAGAATAGCATAAATATTTTAAATAATACAACATACACGATGACAGGCAAAAACCGACTGACAAGAGACATCACATTAAATGTCAATTCTGACGTTTATTTGACATTCTTTAGTTTTAAACTTGAGTTAAAACGTATCAAGACCAAAGCAGTTATAAATTCACCTTAATTTTCACTAAGTTTACATCTTTCAAATGTTATAGTTATGAGGCTTCTTCATTATTTATCTTATTTTATATATATCTATCAGTATGTGTTATTTATTATTATACACAGGACCGGCACAACCGACCTTTGTCTTATAACCCGTACGAAATAATTTGAAACCTGGGACGATGACGTCATTTTCAATAAAATGTTCTTGGACGACATACCGATAATTAGACACTGCCGCCTTTCTAAATATTTGTACTGTCTGTATCGTTACTGAGTGGGCAAGGTCAGCACAAGTCAGGGTGTCGTTTTTAAACGAAGTCTCAATCTACAAAATCCACCTGGGTAGATGGTAAAATTAAAATATGCTGTCAAAGGAAATGATTCAGAAGGTAAGGTATTATTATAGAAACAAAAAGTCATTAAAAAAAATTTTTTATTTCCAAATTGAGCTAAAATATATTACTTTTATTTTGACAATTCGAAATTTATGAACGAGAAAAACCTCGAGTAAATATCACATAAGTAAAAATACGGAAATGCCATTACACTAAAACATTTACATTCTTCTCATCGTAATAAAAAAGTAGTCACCGTGATTTTATTTAATTTAAAACCAAAATAAATCTGGTCACATTTCCGAAACACTCTTTTTATAGTTAAAAAATAGTTATATCTTAACTAGGATTAATTATTATAAGCATTGACTATGCACTTTTCGCTAATGCTTCTCAAAATTTCACACAAATTTATTCAACTAACGCAACTTTAATACAAACTTGGAACTTAATCACTTTTTTGTAACTTATCTGCACCTCTAATATCGCTTATTCAGTTCAGTAAACACTTGTATTTGCATTAATACGTACAAAAATTTAGAATTGCTAGTCTAAGTAAACATAAACCAACACACAAATCATCCAATTTTCTTTTTGTATGAAAACTGATCAACCGTGGGTTTTAACTGCAGTCATTTCTTTTATTCTTTTAGAGAAAATAAAGATAACAATATATATCGTAACTCACTGCAATTGAAACTCACAGTAGAACATACCCTACTGTATACAATATCTAATATCATGCCACATTTGGAACACCCTGAAATCTTACATTGATTATCCAGAAGAGAAAAAAAAGTTTTATTATTCTTTATCCAAAATACCAAATCACAACTTTCAGACATAAAGAAGAGTACACACTATGTTTATGAAAATCAAAATAGGTTTTTAGGTGGTTTTCTTTATATGTGCACATACACAAAGTTATTTTAAGATGTTAGTAGAAATTTACATACTCATTCACATTAGAAAGCATTATTGACCACATGGTTGTTCAATATTTGTGATAACTTTTAATTAGTTCTTCTAATTGTTTCATAAATACATTTAGCTAACTGTAACTTGTAAATAAAAAAAATGAGTCAAATGTTCAGTGATTTTAAACAATAGTGTGTACCCAATACAAATCAATAAAATTAATTGTACAAGAAACATTAACAGAGTGGTAAATGGCATGTGTTACAGCAATTTTAACATTTTACGTTTTAAAATCCAAACTTGAGTCTTTCACAATTCCATCACTTTTAGCATTATTCGATGCCATGTGCAAATATCATGACAAGCCCGGGCTCCACCATCATATGGTCATCGACGTGCGTGTTGTCGCACTGGAGCACCAGCACCGCCTGCTTGCCGGGCACTCGTTTGCACACATATTTCTCATATAACCTGAAAACAAGAATATTTTTAAGTACCATAAAATTTATATAAACAATATAGTAAACAATATTGCTTAATTTCTTTAGTATAATGTATTACGAAAGTTTTAATAAGTTAATATTGCTTCAGGTTTAAAGATATTATAAAAAACACAATGTTTCGCTTACAATAAGAAAACAAACATGTGCAATGTAATTGTGCGGGTAAGTATATGATGTAGAAACACAAAAATTCTATGTATGATTAACTAACATAAATCAAAACAAGCCTTAAAAGAATCTAAATTAACATGTATAACAAGTAACAAAGTTATATGTATGTTAAAGTTATACAGTTATGTGCCTTGACGATTACCAAGTAGTACTAGTACTGACACCATTAACTACTGACTTTCTCATATGAATAATTACATAACTTTTTCAAGCATCAACAACCCAACAGGCATGGGAATGTAATAGTGACATTTTATAATAAAAATGTCTTAGTATCTGATTTAGTACTTTTCACTAACTTATGAACATTTCAAAATCAATGACAATGTTAGTAAAAAACTAGATTATTTACCTTCTATTATTTTGTCTAGTTTCTAAGGAGGAGAGACCGGGAGGCCACCTCCGTTCATGGCAGTTTTCCATTAAATCATCAATTATATGAGAGGGGCAGCCAGATTCTGATAAACTTCTCTTAATCATCATCTGTAAATAAAATAAAAATACGAAGTTTTAATAAAAAAATATGGTTATTCATAATAATTAGATCTAATCATATGAAATCGGAATTCATTTATAAAGTAATGTTTATGATTATGCTATTGTATCCAGTTTATAAATATGACCTCAAATTATTCAGTCAATGAGAATGATCTAATTTTATTGTTACAACTTTGCATACTTTTCGCAATGACATTGGAATCAATAATAATAAATAAGCATTACTTCTTTACTCATTTTATACAACAAAACTTTTTATGATTGAAACGAAACTCCTCGACACATATGATTTCAATGCAGATATTGCTTTGTAAAATTAATAAAAGTTAAAAATAGAATGAAAAATCTGTGGCGGAATAAACATTAATGAAATAGACCAAATAATAGATTGAAATAAGAAGGGGAAGAGAGAAATCACGTTAAACTGCTGCACTCAAGAGTCGTTAATAGGTCCTGCTTGGTATACTAAATGTATACACTAAACAGACCCTCTTAAATACTAATTTAGTATAAGAAATCTACCATTAATGTGCCTCTTAGTAACCAATAAAAAACTCTGAGTGTGGCAAAAACATTAAGGATTTAATTTCAGTGTATTATCACTATAGCGACTGGTAAAAGTAAGTGTATTACCACCTGCAGGACGTCATCGGGTGTCGATATCATACCACCCCAGCGAGTGACGCGAGCGCGAGCTAACGAGCTGGCCCAGCGCACCACCTCCTCGCGCTCCATCTGGTCAGCCAGCGCGCGCATCGCCGGGTTCGACACACGCATCGCGCGCATGAACTCCTGTCATACATTCACCACTTCAACACATAATCTTGGCTATCATTGTGAAGGTCACGTGATCACGTAATTATATTGTTATAGTTTATCAATATAATACTACCTAATACTATTAATTAAATAAATACTAGCAAATGTTATACACCAGTATTTACATGTTTAAAAGAAATGATACACTGAACTAACTAATTGTAAGTGTATAATATATATATTGTGGTTGTACTTAAATAAATAATTAAATATCAGTATAAGAATTTTCGTTCAGAATTGGCCACTTGGTAGGGCAAATCTTATACAGGGTGTCCGGGAAATGTGCAATGGACTACACAGATCCCTTTATATGATACCAAAAAAACTGTTATTTATTGACAATACTCATTTATTTAGATTAAACAAATATTAATGAATCATAACCACAGAATTACGTCAAATTATACGTTAATATTAAATACCAGGAAAGTCATATATTGAATAGTAATTTTCAATGAAAATGAATTAATTTCGATTTAATTGCTTATTTCCATATTTTGAATTATTCATCATCTGGAATACATTAATGTAACCTTAAAAGGTAATAATATTCAATCACTAAAACTTTATTTATAATTATGTTTTTCCACAATAGGGTTTGAGTTACATTTATTTTGCTTACATAGGAGTTTTTGTTGATTTAATCTTACTAATATTATGATTGCAAAAGTTTAGATGGATGGATGGATGTTTTTTTAGAACTTGTAGCCTAAACCTGTAAACAGGATCTTGATGAAATTTGGTATAGATGTAGAAGATAGTCTGTAAGAACCCATAGGCTACTTACTTTTGTTTTCTTAATTTCACTGAGACGAAGACGCGGACCAAAGCTAGTTGTAAACAAAGGAAAAGTCATTGTAACTCACCTTTAGCAATGCTAACTCTCTTTTGTGTTCATTAATTATCAGTCTCTGTTCCGTGAGTTCCTGTTGGTAGTCTGTAAGTTTGCCTTGCTGTGACGCAATCAGCACCCTCAGCTCTCGGACACAGTTGTGTTCTGCCAACTCATCTTTAGGTATCACAAGACCGCAGCCCGCTTCACATGGCATTAGTCGTTTAGGATTATATTCACCTGGATTGTAAATAGATTATTTAAATAGGTTTTCACTGTATAAACATATTGCTATCCCTATTACTCTTATTAAATGAAACTTAAATAATAAAGTAATGCAAGTAACAATAGTTGAATTTCCCAGTAAGATATAATAATTAAACAATTATAATAAACAACAATAAACACTTTTACAAATAAAGACAAACTATTATATACAAATTATATATATTGGCTCAGGAGTTTTTGTAAAAAATTACAGGATTCTAATTGAATCCTCAAAATGTATGATGTTGCCAGCACACTAGAGTACATGTTTAAATTATATCAAAGTATAAAGCATAGAAAATATAATATTAGTATAGACAAACTTACTATTGGAGACCATTACACTGTGTTATATTGTCATTGGAAATTTTATAATTTACTTGTAATTGAATGATATGGTTTAGTAAATTCTGTAGTTTTAAAGTGTAATGTAAACAATTCAGTTTTGGTAAATGTTAGCCTTTATTTGTTATGTTTATGTCTTAATTTGTAACAGTAATATAATTTTCATTGCATAATTTATATTAAAATAATATTTATACAGAGAAACAAAACAATATTATTTAAATATGCAGATAGTGTTTATAACATGTTTGAAATGACTAATGCTATAAAAATGTAAAAGTATACTAACAATCAACAAGATGTGAGGCTAAAGAGTCCAGTTTCAAAACTGCATTGCACCCGTGAGGTGCATTGTCACAGCTTGTACAAAGTCTGAAACAACAACAAAAATCTATATAAATAAAAAATATTTAAACATTTGTCCTTGATTTCAATTTCATTTATCAGATTGTTTTACATCTTCAGTGGCTCGGGAAATTTTTAAAGACCAAAAACTTTAAGTCTATGATATAGACATAAAAACTATCTTCTTTCAGTTCGGAAAGATATAAATTTGGTAAAGAATAATTTAAATTCAAATATTCATCATGTAACTGATAAGAATTATTTATCTGGTCCAATAAGATTCTTTTGTACAAATGTTTTGACAATGTAAACTCACAGCAACTGTCTTTTCAGACATATCATGTTATAATGTAATTCATGCATACATAAATATTGACATGCATATAAATATAGTGTGCCAATGAATCACCATACATATAAATGCTGAATTCTTGTTAGTGTTACAATGTCTTTATTATCTTTACATTCTAGATTTTGTTATATTGATTTTTCAACTATCAAATATATATTTTATGTATATATTCATACACAATGTATACAGAAATAGTTGAAGAAAATCATTGTCCAATGTAATAATAAGTTTACCTCTCAAACATATAGCATCCTGCTTAAAATATGAATTAACTGAATCAAAAAAAATAGTTTTACTACATAGGTTTTTCGAGATAAACATGTAAAAATCAATCAAAACATAACCTGATTTCAATGTTGCAATGAGAATCACATAACAAGTTGCGAAATCACACCAACCTGGAAAGCAAGTTGCGTAGTATTCTTGGAACAGGTCTCAACTGGCTTGCGGTGACCGCCTGACGATCCACAGGACAAGTGGGCTGCCGACTTATCCATTCAGTTATACACGCACGACAAAATGCGTGCTCACAGGCAGGCGCCTAAAAACACTCTTTTATTTACACGATCCACACACATTTAATGGAAAATGTCTAGAATCAAACCATACCTGCAACGGATCCTCTAAAACTCCTGAACATATAGGGCAAATTAGTTCTTCATCAACGTCACCTTGAAATCTTTTGATATCAAAGCCCATTATTCTTCTCAACAATAGTAAACATTAGCTATTTTTACTATTATTTACTATGTTCGTGATATTATTATGAGCTTTTTATGAATTACAAACTGTCACACTTTAACTGTGAATTCATTTACTGATAACTCCAGTGAATTAAGTAAATAGCAAGAAAAATTTAAGTTGTACGCATGTGCAAGTGCATTGAATATAATTATTGGTGGATAAGCAACCAGCAACCCCGCAGAGTGTATAACTGTATAATATACCTAATCAAACTTTTGTTAATTTTTAGTTATTGAAAATGATTTGAAAATACTATAAAGTTCACTACACTGTTCACACTTTGCACATTATTTTATTAAAGATGCATTTGCAAATGTTGCAAATATCAAGAAATAATTTACTGAATTACCAAAGTATTGCCAACATCAACGTTGAAATACGTACTACGCGTGGTAAAAAACTATCCATTACTAAACTACTAAAAAAGAAAATGCAATTTGTATAAAAATGTACTTAGTTCAAGTTATTAAACTTAAAAAGTCAAGAGAAAGCAGAGATAAGCGAAAGTCGGAAGACCGCATTGATTGGAAGGCTCTGGGGAAAAGCTATGTCCACCCGTGGGCTGATAAAGGCTCATGATGATGAAACAAAGATAAGCTAAATAAAACCGCACCGCATTTGATTGGTTCGTTTTGGTTATTCACCAGGAAAACCAGTTGGATTAAAAAAATCAGTTGGTAAAAATTGGAGACTTCAGGTTGGTAACACTTGTAATCGCTGCCATTGCCAGAGGATCTGCCAATTTCCAATTCTTTTTCGCCTGTAATTTATTATGTCTCACCTCAATTTTAACATTTCTAATTAAAATGGTTTAAAATAAGGAGCTGTCGAATAGTGTTTATTTAATTTTAATTTGATACAGAGAGTGTATATATTAAGCCTGTAAAATGAGTGTCTTCAAATCAGCGATGGGGTACTTCAGTTCTGGAGGTGCCAACGGAGGCAGCGATAATGATTTTGTTGGTCAATTTGTAGAAATCGGGAACATGAAACTGCGAGTAAAAAAAGTCATAGCTGAAGGTAAGTAATGATACTACACAATATTACGTTTACGAAAATGTTGTACCCAAAAGGGCCTTCAGTCTCGGTCACTGTTCTCCACGTAGACTTGGGGGCGGAAGATCCGAAAATTAAACGTATTTTTTTCTTTGTCTACCACTTTCATCGAAAGTAAGTACAAACTGTAATAAGAACAAATTAAGAAAATACTGAATCCCAAAGACTCCTTTATATTGAGTACATGTCCAAATTCCTAAAACTGTTGTCTGTCTGTTGAAAGTCTTAACAACATTCTAAGAGAATTCGTAAAGTAAAAACATTAAAATGCTTTTGGTACACAAATTAAAATAAATGTGTTATGATAAGACTTACTACCAATACCCTTATCTGCTTGATAATTATGTTTAATAGAACAACATTATAACTACTTTTTCTTTTAATAATCTTTGTAGTAATATTGTTTTACCTATAATGTAAATGCATGTCCTATTTAAATATAAAAGCAATGTCCTATACACAGTTTTTCTACGGATTTAACTATTTTAAGTAGATAGAGTCAGTTTTAACAGCAATATGTTACACATTTCTTTAAAAATTGAACTAAAATTGCTTATCAAAGTAGATTACTACTACAGAATGCAATAGATTTTATTATTTTAATTGGATTTGGATGTTTCCGCTTTGACAGATCAATCTATTGATCAATCAGCCTAATAGGATTTTTGTTTCCCATTAGGATGATTGTTTCTATGGATTCAGTTGTCCCAATCGGGAAAAAATCCCATTGGTGTCTTTTGGTGGATCAGTGTTACGGGAAACAACAATTAACCTAGTATAATGGACTTGTACCAAGAATATACCTAGCTTGTCTTTTGTCCAGAAAGCAGATAAACACTTCTTTGTATTGGATCTCATTTTATATCTCCTATACTATATCATTATTTAATTTATGTTGGATACATTTATTTTATTATGATTATATCCAATTTAAAGTTAAAACTTTCAATAATAAGAGAAATCCAATTTTATTCTCATCATCTGCATCATTGCTTTACTTTAAATATATTTTTGTCTCTGCCTACTTAATTTGTCACTTATGTAACACATTAAAAATATGATGAGTCTTGTCTTGTACTAATCATTAGTTATGTAATAAAATCAAACCTTACAACAATTTATTCAGAAGTATATTTAAACCAAGGCAGTGGGTGTATAGTATTTACAAGTATTATACATAGTATATTATAAGTATATAGTATTTTGCAGTTATGATTTAAAAACCACTTATGTCTGTCAATGTTAGCATATGTTAGTCATATTTTTATGAATTAATTGGTTTTCTGTGCTAATAAAATGTAAACAATCTTCAAGATATTGATCATTGCTAGCGATTCCCAAATATCTAATGGCTATCATTTAATCTTACTAATATTATAAATGTCAAAGTTTCAATGGATGGATGGATGTTTGTTAGATTTTGTAGCCTGAACGGCTGAACGGATTTCGATGAAATTTGGCATAGTTGTAGAAGATAGTCTGGAAGAACCCATATGCTATTCACTTATGTTTTTTTCAATTCCACGCGTACAGAGTCGCGGGCGAAAGCTAGTGTTCACTAATAAAAAGTCAAATATTTGTTAAATATAGTCCTGGTTACTTAGTGAGATATGAGCTGATAATTGTATAATAATGTTGTATTGCAGGTGGTTTTGCTTTTGTGTTTGTTGCTCAAGATATATCTGTAGGCACAGAATATGCTTTAAAAAGGCTAATGGCAGCTGATGAACAAGCAAACAAGAATATTATACAGGAGATTAGCATATTAAAAAAGTTATCGGGCCACCCTAATATAATAAAGTACATTGCTGCATCATTTATAGAAAAGTCGAAGACTACCCATGGAATGGGAGAATATTTATTATTAACGGACCTATGTAGCGGTGGTAGTTTAATGGAGGCGTTACAGAATAGAGGGCAGGCATTTCCATTGCAAACTATTTTAAGAGTATTCTATCAGACGTGCAGGGCTGTGCAGCACATGCATAATCAAGTACCACCTATTGCACATCGTGATCTCAAACTAGAAAATTTCTTAATATCTAATGAAGGTAATTTTTTTTTTACTTAATGAAAAAACGTTAGTCTCGAGACGCACAATAGATTCTTTTTAAAATAACACTTTTTAATAGAAGTTTCACTGACTGATTGTGAATGTAGCCAGGTTGTGTTTGATCTAGGCAAATTTTAAAGGCACTAAATATTATATTGAATATGAATTTATACACAAAGTGAATGAATGAATGAATATGTATTTATTGCCGTAAGAAGAGATTACTTAAACAGACTTATTCTAAAGAAAACATAAACTCATGGCAAAAGGTAGCCAGCTCAGCGTATTTAGGAGGAACGAATAAGTTCCTGTGCCGGTTTTCAGCTGGCTCGTTCACATTCAAGTAACTTATACTTATTTAAATTGCCTCCAGTGAAAACAATGTTAAATTGCCTATAAAAATATTGGTACATAATATCTCAACACTGTTTTGAACACTGCCATTAACTGGGTCATACTTATATGATTCAATTGTTTGAAGGCAATCAATCAATAAAATACACTTCTAATAATATTCTCTTGGTTGTTGCAAGTAATTGTGATGTTAAAACATATCTTACTTTAACATTTCCCAAAAAACTATAAGAACCCATGTATGTCCAGGTTAATGTAGTTAACATTGGGGAAAAATAATAAAAATTCAACTCTTTCTTTATACGATATTTCCCATAAATTAAAATTTATGTTCAATTTATTTCTTTACGAATTTTTTTCCTCGTTAAACGTATTTAAACGTAATGTATTTATAGCGGATTGGAATCAGTAAAGAACTTAGCAATTTATATAATGCCGTTAATCTACGCGGCATTTAAGTAACGTGGAGGTTACTTGAAAAATCGTTACTTGTTACCCTTTGTTGATTACCTTTGGCAACAGTAAAGTTCACGATTTAAAATCGATTTTATTGAATCGCTACGTTTTATTAAATTTATTAATTTGTATTAAGTCTATGTTCAACAGTGGATTGGAACTAGCTAAGGATGATATAAGGATTTTGGTTTCGATACTGATTTCCGATGATTAATTTAGAAATCTTACTTCTTACTAATATTATAAATGCGAAAGTTTAGATGGATGGATGGATGGATGGATGTTTGTTAGCGTTTGTAGCCTAAACGGCTGAACGGATCTCCATGAAATTTGGCACAGGTTTAGACTATAGTCTGGAATGTTTACTCGATCATTCTGCAACGGTTCAACATATCTTATTGAATTTTGGCACAGATGTAAAACAAAGCCTGGAGTATACATGGGATAAGCTTCATCCCCGAGGTGTCCGGTTCCCGAGGGATACGTAGCTATTTGTAATTTATATAGTTAGTATGTTTTATAATACCACGCGGACGAAGTCGCGGGCAACAGCTCGATTAATATAATTAGTTGGGTAAATTAAGTCAATTTCGCAAGATCCCCTTTATGTCTATGTTTGGGATAAAAGTTCTTTATATGTTTTAGGTACAATAAAATTGTGTGATTTCGGATCGGCTACGACCGACGTATACACACCGAACCCTTCATGGAGTGCAAATCAGAGAAATATGCTAGAAGAAAATGTAAGTAAATCATTTAAACGAAAGATAAAATCGATATTTAACCCGTCATCCTATTATACTAATTACGTCATAGCTAGAATAAATGAAATGCTCTTTAGTTAAAGTTAAAATGTGATTCACATTAAAGAAAATAAAATGCATGGCTAAATATTGTGTTTGAGAAACATTGGTCACAATTACATCCAGAATTCAATGAGACAGACTGCAGTATTTTCGTCCGCATCTCATTGCTGCTACCAATTGGAATCAATTATGCGAAATTCTCAACTGGCTGTCTTTGTTTACTTACGTATTAATTGAGTGTTACTAAGATTGAGTCGATTTTTTTTTATTGTGTAATTGTATATATATACTAAAAATCCTTGCTGAATGTAAAAAAAAAAAACTAACTATAACAAGGAAATTGAGGATTTTTAGTCTTATCTTTATTAGAGTTTTACTGGTTTTAGCACAAATACTGCCACATTAGTTATTTAACTTGTGGACCATCTCCATGAACACCAAGAGGTCTAACTGGTCCACATTAAGAATCGCTGGGCTGACTATTTAACGTAACCAACCAGTATTCAACTTATTTATGTTGCGTTTGTTTCTTCCAGTTGGCTCAGTTCACAACACCGATGTACAGAGCCCCCGAGATGCTGGATACCTGGGACAATCGTAAAATAGACCATTCTGTGGACATCTGGGCGCTGGGCTGCATCCTGTACACCCTCTGCTTCATGCAGCACCCATTCGAGGACTCCGCTAAACTGGCCATACTGAACGGCAACTATAACTTGAACCCCAATGATCAACGATATAAATGTTTTCATGAAATCATAAGTAAGTTTTTTTTTAATTTATTAGATATTAATGATTGGTTTTTAATTTTATTTCCCTTTTAATTGATTACAATTGTCTTACATACAACTGATGTAATTACAACACCGACTAACATAATTTAAAATTGTTTATAAAGTCACTCTTTTAAAATTTCCATCAATTTACACAGACTAATCCCTGGTTCACGTTTGGCCAGTACAGTTGGCACAGCCCAAGTATGAATTGTATGTAGTCACTGTCGTCAGTCTATGTTCACATTATGACAGTTGAATGCTAGTCCAGTAATTGAGCGCTACTGACCAACGTTACTGGCTAGATGTGAAGCAGGCGTTAATAATGTTAAAAATGTTTTAATTTGAAGGTAGTTTAAGATATGTGCAATTTGTTTGCAGCGGGCTGCCTGACGGTGAACCCCGAGCAGCGGCTGTCCATCAGCGGCGTGCTGGAGCGGCTGGCGGCCATCGCGGAGTCCAACAACGTCAATCTGAAGCAACCACTCAAATTTGAGCGTAAAAAAGTTGAACAATCCGTGGCCACTAGCTCGCCAGGTAATAAGAAGTCAAGTAAATATTACACTACCATATACTAAGCCCGTCGCGGATCATTTTATTTGTGATTTAGAAAAAACTTGGCCCGCTCCGGAAAGTATCGACAACCGCGCTCGTTCATACGACCCCCATCTTTTTGTTCAGTTGCTATTGCAAATCGAGCTATTAATGGTCAAGTATTTTTTGACTTTTTACACTCAAATTTTCTTTCGTTACTCACAGTTTTTTTTTAATTAATCTCCTTAGAATGTTTTAAACGAAAAAAATTATGATGTGAGATGTCTTTAACATTCCAATGTTATTTTTCGCCAAAAACAACACCAAAGGTAAGGGATTGTTAACTAAATTGTTCTGAGAATGACTTATGAAGGTAGTATAGCATTTATTTGACTTTATTCACATATTCTTTTCGATTAACTATTTTTTTCGTGAACAGGAAGCCTAATTAGATATTCTTTTAGTGATAAATATTTAATGTGAATTTATTTTACTTTTTAATCGGTATTATGGTCATAACAAGTGTTGTGTCAGTAATAACAGAACATAGGAAGCTATGGAGCTTTAATTAAATTCTTAAGTCTGGTATGGTAAATGAAGGACAAATTTCAATAACAAGAGTATAGAAATATTTTGAACTACTCTATAGTTTTCTAAAAAAGACAGTAGGGTACACTTATAAAGTGTGTATTTTTCTTTACATTAGTAACTTAAGATTTCCAACATTAGTTTAGATGTTATCAATCGACATTCCTTTTTAGGGGTTCAGTAAATCTTTACTATGATAAAAACCCCAATTAGTATTAAAACTTTGTTATAAACTACGTATATGAAATAGCTTTGAAGTACAGCATTAAAGGGCTATCCATATTTAAATAACTGCTTTCTATTTATATGTAAAATTCAAATTTCAACGTTGTTTAAACTATTTTTAATAGATATTAAAAATAAAGTTTGTTGAAATTTATATAGTTATAAGTAAAGTATTTTATCGTAAAAATATCTTGTATTTTTAAGAACAATTTCATCACATCTTCAGTAACAAAATATGCTTAGAACCCAATAGATAGAAAAAATGTGCAAAGTATGTCTTTTTTTGTTATCGTAAGTTATTAAAAAGGTAAATAAACGTGGATAGCCTTGTGTATCATAATAATTACATAACTTAACAAATAGGCTGGTTATTCGAAAAGTATTACGAACTAACATTGGTTTAAAGTATTTAGAATTTGCACTAACCTGTCGGGTGGCTTTGTTAACGCGCACTGGCGTACTGGCGTATATTTGGCGGGCACTGAATTCGAAATGTCATCGCTGTGTTGCTAGTCTTGAGGCTTATTTATGTGTTGCCATACGCGATACATTATTATATTGTTCTGATGTTATGTAATTTAACATTCAACAAGACAATACATAAAGAATAAATGTAGATTAAATCAGTATTTATTTTTAATGTATATTCTTATGTAATTTAAAGTTTGCAGTACTTTTAACAAATGTATTGTCAATTTTGGATACATCTTTCTGTTTTCGCTGTAAATTATTTATTTAAGACACATTAATGTGTTTGATTTTAAATAAACGAGTTTATTATCATCATTATTGGTTTGTTTTTTATTTTTAAATATATTTAAAGTTGTTTTTTCGAAGTACAAATTAGGTCGGAATTGGAACAGTGTTGGGACTAATCGTTGGAAGACATGGGTAAAATAACTTAATTATGCTTTGTTCTCTTCACTAACTATTGCTGTTTTTACTAATTCACTAACATTTTATAGCAGCTCTACACTATATTGGTTAAGTTGCACATTTTAAACTACTTTTTTTGTTAGTAATAACAACAATTTTATCTAGTCCAGGAATTTTTTGTAATACGAATTAGGATCATCAATCTTCTTTTAGTTGTTAGTAATTCTAGTCATATAAATTGTTTTTTACATTTCATCTACATCTCTAAATTATACCTTTTTTTTCGCATACCAATATTTACTTCAATGGTTTTAAAACCAAACATACAATCTTCAAATGAACGATATTGTTGCCGTTTGCTGAAAAAAATCACGTGTCCAGTTAAGAAACAAGGGTATTTAGTAAACAAATGATATAGTGGACACTAAAACTATATACTTTTTAATAGAAAATTGCGAGCTACGAAAATAAATGAGGACACAGTGTAAAATTTAAAGTAGCAATTTATTTCAAACTTTGCTCGATTACTGTGAGTAAACCAGGATATTACGTAGTCACCCTAAAGTTGCCATTTTCAGAGATAATATAAACAGTATTTTTTGCATAGATAATAAAATAGTAAAACAATAAGCTACCTTTTTAAAGATTTTTGTTTTTATTCAAATTAAATTTATTCAAAACATGTTTCATGACAATTAAGTTAAGCACTTATTTAGCGTATATTTTCTTATTATAAATCTACACTAAGAAAATCATACAATGACTAATCACTCAAAATTAACTCTGATTTGTGCACTAGAAAGTCAAGTCAAACTAGAATAGATGTCAAAGTCTAGGACTTCCATGAAGATATGTAAGTGAGAATAATAGCTTACTAGCTGTGGCTCGTGACTTCGCTCGCGTTAAATTGATAAAAAAAGAATAACCTTTGTTACTCACAGAATTACAATTCTAACGGTGAAAGAATTTTTAAAATCGACCCAGTAGTTTTGAGTTATTTCATTACATACAAAAATACAAATCTTTCCTCTTTATCATATTAGTATAGATATATATTAATCTATGAAGTCAACTGCGTACATGATATATTATATAGTACTCTTGTGACAAGTGGATTTGATTTCTAACGCTTTAACCGTGACAGGGCTCAAATAAATGTAATTGACAGGATGAGCATAAACTTGTGTGCTAATGAAAACGTTGCTATTATTGTTTGCTTACCCTTAACATAACTAACGTATAACTTGTATATTGACCAGCATATTACATTGAATTAAATGACATATAAATCTGTGTTAATTTGCTACAAATTACATATTAGATAAACTTTATGCTATTATGCTTGTTCTCTTGAAGTAGAACTAAGATTACGTCATACATTTTATATAGACATTATCCAGAGCTAAACAGAATAATCCTATTTGCATGCGACATACAATGCTTCCTTTTCGTTAGAATGAGCATATTTGAATTCATAGCATGTTTATGTTTATTGAACTTAGCCACGTATCTTAAAAATATTAATATTTTAATCAAATAACGAAGATAATTAAAAAAAAATTTCAAATTTTTTCGTAGACTTTTTTGGCATACCACTAATTTTAAGTTTTTGAAAAAAGTTACGTGTAATCGTTTTTTTTTTATATGCAGTGAATAAGATACGTGGCTTAGTTTAATAAAAATAATGTTAGTTTACTCTGTCGTTACATATCACGTTTTCTTTTTTCATTTTAGGTGTTTTCAACTTTTTTGGGTGCCCGATTGTTTTCTCGTTTAAATGAGCCCCCGCGTGACGCTAGCATGTCATCCATTTGGACAACACCCACTTTGACCGCTTGTGCTAGACACATGGATTTGCTCGCAATGATGAGTATTGTTTTTTATTCATACATACACAATACTTTTTATATTTGTTACTGTATTTTTTGTTTGTTTGCTACTTATATCTTTTACAAAGTTGTTTGTACATTTCAAAGTATTAACCGTTTTATAAATAGATTTATTTGCAATGCATTTGTACTAAAAAGACGTGGTGGTTTCCACCTGTATAGAATTTTAGTCTATGTATAAGTTACCAATACGATATGTCCTAGACAATATTTTTTTAAATAACGCGAAAATAATTGCTTCGTATGGCATTCCAAAGAGGAATTGTTTAAATGGAATTAAATCTTTTATTAATATAGATATATTATTATTGATATATTAATGGTTGAAATGTTCAGTCAGGAAATGTTCCAATTTGTATTTTTCAATGTGTGTCAAATTTAAAAAAATGTTTTTTATAAATCTGAAATCCAGACAAATGTATTCGATGAATATTGAGTTTTTATTGACCAGTTAAATAGCGATGGAATAACCATAACTCACTTTTAATTAAATTCTATGTTCAATATTGTAAATTAAAAAAATGCAAGTTAAGTATGCCTTACAACTAGATGGCGTTGTTCTCAATAAAAACACTGGAAGGAGTAAAAACGTCGCATAAAAGAGTAAAAAAATCGTCTTGACAGAAAACACATACAATGTACATACGTCAAGGTCATACAATTAATTAGAAATTACAATCATTATGGTTAAATAGAGAAAAATCTCCTCTATATTAAACATAGCAATAGTTCTTACATAGGTTTCATCTGAAAATAAATTAGGAATCTTTTTTGTCAAAGGTTAACAATGAATTCCAGGTTTTGTCTCTTAATTATATTGATCTGTGACTCAATGTTAAATGTGATTATTTTTACATTCCGTGGTGCTTTTTTTACCGTTTTTAAGATGTATTTTTCCTTAATATATTTACTTTCTGTATTGCCTTTTAAATTTATGTTTTTTATTTAATTTGAGAAGATAGTTGCAAGTATAATGTATTCATTACATTTATATAGCACTAGCTGTTGCTCTCGACTTCGCCCACGTGAAATTAAAAAACAGCCTAATTTACAGATCAAATACCTTTCTAACGGTGAAAGTATTTTTAAAATCTGCAAAGCAGTTTTTGAGTTATTTCAATACATACAAAAATACAATTTTTTCCGCTTTATACTATCTGTATAGAGTAGTATAGATAGCATAACTATGCAAATGGCTTGTATTGTTAAGCTTTACACATACTTAAGCTAGCCTTCTCGTATATATTTCAATACACAGGTACTAATATTCACACATCGAAAATATTAAATACAAAACTGGCGCTACATTTATTTATATTTTTATATAAGAAGTATTATATTATATATAGTAATATTTTATGTAAAATAGTTAAACTATCTTTAATTTAATGTGAAGGATTTAGGTTTTTTTTTTCTAGTTCAATCACATAGTTCAATGAAATCTGATAGGAATATGTTTTCTGAAAAATATACTTTTTTATGTTTTTTATGACTGATGAGTCAACTGGGTTGTTTTATTGAAACTTGTGATATTGGTTTTTTTGTCAATTTTATTTTTGATTTTCAAAATACATGGCATAGTTATACGATTTTTAGTAAATTTTATTATTGGCAAAGACAGAAATGCGAAAAATGTTTAAGTTAAGAGTTATTGTAGATTTTATTATTTTGTTAGTGTAGATTTTTTCGAAATCGTAATCAACAAAAAAATTAACATTAATAATGGAATATAGTATTTTGGATTCTTAAATTAAAATAAGTCTAATATGTAAGTGTTTCAAGCTACTTTTATTTACATTTAGATAGATAATCTTTGACAATACGGAAATTGAAATTCGATTTCGATAGTTCGATCTTACTACATAAATAATCAATTTAATTATTATTTAATATTTACATCAAGTTAAAAAATGTTACACACCCCTGGCTGTTTCAAACTTTTGTCTTCTCTCATTGACCATACTTGAGTCAAATATAAATTTATAAGCAAAATGTTGAAAGTATGTAATTTCATTATAAAACCTTATCTCAATGATTACAAAATCTTATGTAGAAAGTTCAGATATTTAAAATTTTGTTAAATAGTTTATAGACAAGCAATATTTTTGTTACTATTAGGTGTAAGTAAAACATGTAAGATATTTAATTTTAGAAATAAACTAATTTAAAATATTATACTTTTGTTTCTATCACCAAAAACCTATATTAAACTTTTTAGTTATATCAATTTGTCAGCTCTGAAATGTTGATACTAGTCTTTGTTAATTAGTTTAAAAAATAAAAGAAAAGCTCTTAAATAATTAGAATTTGAAAAGGGAAAAAACTAATAAAATTAATCACAATCAAATTGATAAGAATAATATCGGCCTAAAGGTTTCTTTTTTTTTTCAGCGTCTAAGGATGTGACGTCAAACAGTCAAGAGATAGCGAACTCCCGCCCGCCGGAGCCGAGCCGGCCGCCGCCGCCGCGGCCCGCGCCCGCTCCGCAGTACCACGCGCCGCTGCCGCCAACACCAGCCTCCGGTGGCCTCTTCTCATCCATCAAGGGCGGTGCTGGAAGCTTCCTCAAAAACCTAAAAGATACCTCGTCTAAAGTAATGCAAACTGTTCAACAGTAAGTAATTTTTAAAAATTTTTTACCATTTTCTTATTATTTTTATTTTACTGACTAAGGAGTTTTTTGCACTTATTTAATACTTTTTGCACAAATATTATAAGAACAAGATTTGCGTAAGTGCGGCCTTATTGCAATCAGCAATCTCTCACAGGCACATGTGTGTTTTATTCGAAGAACCTATTGTAGTCTAAATCATTGGACCTAATTAGAAGAATAGGGCAGTATTCAATTAATATTCTTCCTCCGACTGTCATATATCTGTAGTTCCTCTGGTGCTGCGGATGTCCATGGGCGTCTTTGACCACCTCGGTGTTATCGCCCCTCATTTGCCCTGTTTTAATATAAAAAATATATATACTGTGTCGAGGTTTCCGGTTTCATAATGCTCAAATAGTGTTATTTCAGTTTTTTTAATTGATTTCTCTTTTCAGGTCAATAGCCAGAACTGATCTAGACATAAGCTACTTAACTAGTCGTATAATTGTGATGCCATACCCTTCGGAAGGTTTAGAAAGCGCTTATAAAACTAATCATGTTGATGATGTACGGGTAAGTACATAATTTTCATTTATTTAAACACTAGCTGTTCCCGTGCGACTTCATCCGCATGAAATTATGTAAATTTTATTTTATTGTTTACATTTGTCAAATTCTAAATTGCAAATGTCAAAATGACATGACATGATAACAACCTTGCTTCCTTGATGTTGTCAACAACTTATGATCTCTTTCACACATTAGGGTTTTTATCCAACATATTTACCCCCTAAGTTAAATGGTGTTAAAATATATGCCCTAAGGCGTGACGCAATGGCTTTTTATTTAAAAAAGAATCATTAAAAAATATGCTATAATTGCTGACATCTTAGACAACAAAGTAGTGTGTGTTTACGCTTTTTATAATAGTACAGATATATATTGGACAGTTTCCATTTTTTTTAATTAAATACGAGTAAAAAAAAATTGTTAGGCGTTCCTCGAAAGTCGTCACCCGGGTAAGTATTGCGTGTACCACGCGTGCCGCGGGCGGGCGAGCTTCGCGCGCGTGGCGCAGGATGCGTCGCGTGCGCTGTGGCCCTCCCCCGCGCACCGCGCGCCCCTGCTCTCGCCCTACTACGCCCTGCTGCAGCACATGTACCACTACCTCGGTAGTGACGATAGAAACACTATTGTTATCACTTGTCAGGTAAACTAGACGGTTTATAATTGCTTTTTGATTTTAACTAACGTTTATGTATCGCTTTCGCCCGCGACTTCGTCCGCGTGGAGTTAAAAAAAAAAAAGTAAATAGCCTATGAGTTCTTCCAGACTATGCTCTAGATCTTTGCCAAATTTCATCCAGATCCGTTCAACAGTTTAGGCTACAAACTCTAACAAGCATCCATCTCAACTTTCGCACTTATAATTTTAGTAAGATTAGCCTAATATGTATGTTCTAGGATTCTAAAGCTAGGATGTATAGTTAGGTTTTTTTGTTATTTTATGTTACACGTCATTGTTTTCTGGCACTAGCGTCTTGGTTTTCAATTCAATACAATAATCGTAAATTAAGTAAATTAAGACCAATCAGCTCTTAAATGTATGCTCAATCTATAATGTACGGATTATATCAATATAATTAACTAGCTGTTGCTCGCGACTTCGGTTACGTGAAATTTAAAAATATGTTAGTCAGCTTTCTAACTGTGAAAGAATTACTAAAGCCCAGTAGTTTTTGATTTATTTCAATACATACAAAAATACACATCTTTCCTTCTTAAAGTATATATTATTTAATTATACTAGTTTTCTTTTATTTCAGGACGGTAAATCAATGTCTTGCATGCTACTCTGCGGGTTACTTCTTTACGCGAAACTGGTGACTGTTCCGGAGGACGCTCTCCAGATATTTGCAGTGAAGCGATCTCCGATCAGCATATCTCCTGCACAGCTGCGTTATTTGTACTACCTTAGTAATATTGTACGGTGAGTTCTTTATTATTTACTTTAATATTTGTAAATATTATTTGTATCGGTTCTTAATGTATATCGTTCAATTACATCCTGCTCAAAGGACCAACTTTTATTTGTTAAAACTTAAAAGCCTTACAAATAAACGCTGTATAAATAAAATTTGTACTAATATTTGCTTATACTCAGTTTATTCCTAAGTTTAACTTTATACTGCGTTTATTTGTACGGTTGTTAGTATCTTATTTAGACTTTGTGACTTTAAAAAAAAAACCAGTTAATTTTTTACATTACAGACCAGAGCCAGTACTCCCACACTTTAGGCCCGTGTCTCTGGTGTCTTTGACAATACAACCAGTGCCATTGTTCACAAAAGCAAGGTATTAACATTTTTTATTTATTTTTATGATTTATTGGCTATGACAAATAATCAATTTGTTTTGTAATCTTTCAATTTGTCTGATGTAGAGACGGCTGTCGACCTTACATAGAGATTTACAATGAAGATCGTTTGATTTTGTCAACGGTTCAAGAATACGACAGGATGCATCTCTACATGATGGCTGAAGGGAAGGTAAATTAGTTGTAACATATATTTCGATATAAGCTTTAAGCCATAAAGACCATTGATTTGTATAAAAGGACAGGCTATAAGTTATGATATTGTATGCTTATTTGATTTTCGCCATTTTGGTTGACAGTTCCATTTGGAGAGGTGCTAAGAACGCGAACTGATTTACGTTTAAGTTTACATGAACCAAAGGTGTTATTTCTAAGCAATGGCCTATCTGTTTATACAGATCAGTGTCTAAGATCTTCGTGTAGTGTCACAATTTTTTTAATTGGTTTGTTATGTTTATATTATTTGAATGTCTTTGTGAATTACATATAAGGAATGGGTGTCTGTCGACAACAAACTGTTGTGCGGTTTGGCGACTTTCATAGTAACTAGCTGTTGCTCTCGACTTCTCGTACTATTTTTAAATTTATCCTATGTTACTCAGTGATAACATAGCATTTTAATGTTTTAAAATCGGCCCAGTATTTTTCAAGTTCCAAAAATCCAATCTTTCCTCGATTTTCGAAATTAAAAAAAAATGTTTCGTTGTGTCCAGGTGACGCTGCCGCTGGACAGCACGGTGACGGGCGACGTGGTGGTGAGCGTGTTCCACGCGCGGCAGCAGCTGGGCCGCGTGCTGGCCGTGCCCATGCTCGCCCTCAGCTTCCACACCGGCTACCTGGCCTACGACCAGCACGCGCTCAAGTTCACCAGGTATACTAAATTCCCCCCCCCCATATTCAAATATAGGTTACTATAAAAACTTCATAGCTTATATGTTCTTCCAGAATATGTTCTACATCTATGCCTTTCACCGAGATCCGTTCTAAAGATACATAATACCAAACATCCATCCATCTAAACATTCGCATTTATAGTAATAGTAAGAAAGGAAAGTATGCCAACCCCGATATGGATTAGGAAGAGAGACAGAGTAAAAAAGATTATTATATAATATATAAAAGTACAAAAAGATTTACTACAAAAATAATTTCAACAAATCGTTATAAAACCTTGTCAGTTGGCAATAATTATCCATCAAGTAGATATATTAAAAATATTTAAATTAGGCTATTCTCTCTACGCAAGACACGACAGTTACTCTTTGTCTCATTTATTAGTTTATTATTAGATTAATATTGGTATACTAATGGTACACAACAGGTCTGAAATCGACGGCATCGAAGACTCAGGTCCAGTGAACGATCACTTCTCGTCCAACGTGAGTGTTGTGGTGAGCCTGGTGGTGCAGCACGGCGAGCGCCGCAAGCCGCGCTGCGACCTCTGGGAGGAGGACCACTCCTTCCCCGTGCGCACCCCCGACCTCCTCTTCTCCACCACCTTGGAGCGAGATGAGACTGTCGACAACTTTGGTAAGATAAGACAATATGGACAATTTTCATCAATCGTGATACTAAACGCTGCATTGTAACGCTTAACAAATCTGCTAGGTTTTTTTATATAAGGTGGTAAATTAACAAGTAGCCACCTAGATTCGTCGAAATAGCGAACGCTGCCCATAGATAGCTAAAATTGCAAATGCGTTGCCTACCTTAAATAGAAAAGGAGACAGAAAGATGATTTTTCTCTCCATATACGCGCTCTATCATGGAAGTAAAGTGTGATAAGGGAATTTAAAAATTAGGTCAAATAGTCATAGAGACTGACAATATCTGACTCTAAGAATATAAACGAAAGGTCACTAGCGCCCCCTATTTATGTCATTTTCTATGTCTTGTTTTTCATATCTTTCTGACAAAACCAACCAATATTAGCCTCTTACTAAGCTAGACATCTTTTTTTGATCATTTTTTTTAATACTATTAGAATCTATCGTATACCTAATATGGCTTTTCAACTAATGAAATGTATAATTGATTTTACCTATAGCTATAAACGAGTTCTTTGATATATTTATTTTTAATGCAGCTAATCTGCGAAGAAACGCGACTGCAGCGCCACCTACAAGTATGTCGTGAATGTTACACTGTCATTTAGAGATTACCACCAGCCTTTTTGGTCGTTTTTCTGCAATTTGTCGTTTTTTTTTGCCTCTGTAGAGGGTTATGGTGTTTTTTTTAATACTCATTTATAAAAAGTTCTATTATTTTGAATGTAAAATAAGAACGTGTAAATTTTACTATTGGTATGTTTTCGCAATTATTCATTTTTCATTAATTCAAAAATTCAATATATATTAAGTTTTTAAAGGATTCAATTTAATTCAAAGTTCATGAAATCCATTGCACGTCAAAATTGCTTTGTTTTTACTTGCGTTTTAGTGATGTCTAAGTTGAATTGCAACATTTTGTTTGTCTGCATAACAAATTACCGGATCGTTAGACTGCCTATTTTTATAAAAATAAGTTGCTATTATAGAATTATAATTGAAAAGAATAGTAATTTAATATGAACAGAATCTTTCAATTCACTAATAAACAACAGACAAACTGATAAAAAGATAGTTTTATTTACCATATTAAACTCATTTTCAGTAACAACAGACTATCCACCTAAAGATGTGGAGAAGCGTCCCCCCGCGCGCCCCGCACCTCCCTCTCCGCAGCCGCCGCGCCCCGCGCCCCCACCGCCACAACAACAACAACAACCACACAACGACACCGCAGATCTACTCAATATATCCAATTCAGAGCAAAAGGCAAAAGCACAGAAATTGAAGAGCGATGACTCCTTCGATTTCTTCGGCATGATGGAAAAACAAACTGACGATGCTTTCGGGGATTTCCTTAGCGGAAAAACGACGGATAACGGACAGGTTTGTTTGTAAATTTCTATCTAACAAACTATCGAACAATTGTTTAGCGCTTTGATTCCTATGAGCTTGGATGTGCGCACACTACTCGATTTTTAGTTGTGCAACTAAACAGTTGAATGGGCTGCGAAATTATCGACAATAATACAACTGTTGAGCGATAGTTTAGTCAAAGGTGTACGTGCGCCCGCTCTAAATATTTTCGCAAATTAATATTATTTTTGTCAGGTATGGATATTTCCATATTGTTTTCTATACTAATTATCGTGTCTCAAGATCATATTGTCTACTTATTCTAATTTTTCTTCGCAGTCTATTTTCGGCGATCTACCACCGCCTTCGGATCCCCCCGTCACCCGCGCCAACGTCAACTCTAGTGACCCCCTTAACTTCGACCCCTTCGGCCTCAACGACCCCCTGCCCAAGCAAGAGGCGCTGCTCACACCACTGATTAAGGATGAAGGTAAAATCCGTCATGTTTGCGAATATTTCGTTATATGACAGAAAGAACATAAAATCGCTTCCTGCTTTCAAAAACAAAGTGTGTTTTATTCTATTACAAGTAATATATAAATAATTGTGATTATTCTTTACCAGGTCGTTCTCAAAGCGTACCATTAGACCAAGCACAACCAACACGGAAGGATCCGTTCGCTGACTTCAGTCTGCTCGGATCTAACATGCCGGCCAACTCCACGCAGTCGACAGGATCTATTGGCTCCACGGGATCGGCACCAGGAGCGGCGCCAGGGGCAACCGCACCCCTAGGGGCCATGGCACCTCCGACAGCCGCGGCACCTCCGGGGGCTATGGCACCTCCGGGGCCGGCTGGTACCACGCCCCTGCTGACCCCTCGTAGTTCCCCTGCGCACACTCCCGCACATCAGCCGCACACACCAGCCAGGTCTCCAGCACATCAACCGGATTATAGGTATTTAAACAGTTTATGTACTTTAACAGCTTTTTTGCCTGTGTGTACAGTCCGCTGCACAAATATGAATGCATTTACAAAACTTTAAAAACTCGCATAGACTTTCGATTTCTAAAATACACATGCACGAATTTGTCTATAACAAGAATTAGTAGTAGGAAGCATATAGACGAGTTCTTACTCTTACTAAGCAAGAGCTTAATAAAAGAGAAAAGATTTGTATTTTTGTATGTAATGAAATAAGTCAAAAATTACTTGGCCGATTTCAAAAAATACTACTTCAATAAAAAGCTACGTTATCACCGAGTACCATAGGCTATATTTTTGTTATTTTTTAATTACATACAGACGATGTTGCGACAGCTAGTATATTATATTTGTAAATGTTAATGTAGCTGACTGTACTTAAAAAAAACTATTGTAAAGACGTATTAAAACCTGCTTCGTATTCCAGTCGGACGCATTTCGAAACAGCGAAGACCCCCGCCGAGGAGAAATCGAAGAAGTCGACGGACATATTCGGCGAGCTGCTCGGCAGCCAGGGGTACGACTTCGCCACCAAGCGGGACGCGGGGCCCAAGACCATCAACGCAATGCGCAAAGAGGAAATGGTCAAGGAAATGGACCCCGACAAACTTAAGATACACGAATGGGTAATGTAAAAATGTTTATTGTAATTGTAACTTAATAGGATATCTTTTATTCATATTTAAAATTCATGATTTTTTCTTCCATGTTCGAAGTGTCGTTTTTGTAATCTTTTTTAATCTTACTAATATTATTAGTGCGAAAGTTTAGATGGATGGATGTTTGTAAGAGTTTGTAGCCTAAACGGCTGATTTCGATGAAATTTGGCATAGTTAGTCTGGAAGGACATATAGGTTACTCGCTTTTGTTTATTTTGTAACTTCACGCGGGCGAAGGCTAGTTCCCAATAATTCGGTTAAAAAAAATGTTCTAAGACTGTTGTCTTGCAGTTTAATGTAATTACTCAATAAAATGCTAGTACAGTTTTTATTAAAAACTGATGCAGTTTTGGGTTTTGTATGTATTGAAGTAACTCCAAAACTACTAGACCGGTTTCAAAAATTCTATCACCATTAAAAAGCTTTGTTACCAATGAGGAACATAGGCTATTTAGTTCCACGCAGTCGAAGTCGCGAGCAACAGCTAGTAACACTTAAAGTAAATAATTGTTGTGTGCAGACGGAGGGCAAGAAGGCGAACATCCGCGCGCTGCTGTGCTCGCTGCACACGGTGGTGTGGGCGGAGTGCCGCTGGGCGCGCTGCGACATGGCGCAGCTGGTCTCCGCCGCGGACGTCAAGCGCAACTACAGGAAGGCCTGTCTCGCTGTACATCCAGACAAGGTAACCTTAACGGCGTACCTTCGTTTAAACGAAGTTAGCCGAAATCGTACGAACTACACTCGGTAGACGCTTTAGAGCGAGACAAATGTATGGGAATACATGAGACAGCTATATAGATGACGTCGATGAGATGACTGACGTCATCCGCACCGATATCTGACCACACTACGGTGCTTTGTAAATCGCTTGTTTTAGTTCGGATTTTACACTAACTTGACTGCTTACACATTATTTTAAATGTATTTTTCATATAAAATCTCTGAAAAAAAAGGGACTCTTAATGTGACAGCAAGTCTATCTAGTCTATCCAATATCTATAATAAATATAATAGCTATTTTTTTATAAACATATCTGTCTTTCCAGCAAATGGGCTCATCTAATGAGAACATTGCGAAGATGATATTCATGGAACTGAACAACGCATGGAGCGACTTCGAGAACGACGCAAAACAACAAAACCTCTTCCAATCTTAATCTTTCCCTCAGCAAATACATAATTGTTATTAATGCTTACAGTTGGTGTACAACCGGCTTTATTAGTTTAAGTAGGGTTGTCAACTGCTCTGTTAGTTTAAGTATTTTATATGTGCTGTTAGAATAGCGTAAAATTTAAATCGAATTTACAGAACATAAATGTTAATTCAACATAGACGGTACTCAATATAGAAGTATTTATAGTTTTTTTGTTCTGGCAACATTATCAACGAAGGTTTTTATACCATTGCTTTCAAACATTTATGTCTAGATGTATTCAATGCAATGAATAGCGTATATGAGTAATTAAAAAAAATATTTTGAATTAAATTATAAATAGCCTAATTTTTAATTACATTTGCTGTATAACTCTTTCTCTTTCGTAACTCCCGTTCTATTATGTCTGTCTCTTTCACTCAATGTTCTTTAAAGTTATTTTTAGGCAAAGACACAAGCTTGTCTTGTCTTGGTGCATAAATATAATAATAATCAAGTATGTTACGTTTTGTGTTTGAGTAATGTAAATGCGTTTTTTATACAATATAAGGTGGCAAACGAGCACGCGGCTACTTGAATCCACCGAAATGGAAAGCGACCGATGCCCATAACCGCAATTGCAGATGCCTATCCTTAATTGACGGAGGAGGATATGCATATAAAGAGGACATTTCCCCTTCATATGCGTCTCCTCCACCGTCAAATCCACTTTTCCTTCCCACCCTTTTTAAGAAAAGGGTAGGAAGGAAAAAGGGACTAAAATGAGGCCTCCGGCACCACACTCATCAGACTGTACGCGGAATTGCTACCACTTCACGCCTGTTTTCTGTGTGGTCGTGATATTACACCGGGCGAGCCGACCCATTCGTGCGAAGATGTGAAAGCGGGCTCTACCACTGTTTATGCGTAGATATATTAAATCTGATATGTAAATTAATATGTCATATAATTCACGTTGTATATATTTATGCAAAATTATTGAATATCATAGATTGCACTATATTTCATTCCAGCATATTTATACTAGATTCATTAGTCTTTTATTCTATATCTCTTTCTAAGTAATTAAATTTGGTGCATTTTATATTTATAATTGTTTTAATAACTTGAATAGATTTATTTGAATACGTATTTCATCAAATAGTTACTGAAAGGTGTTTATTTTTTATTTTTTACAGATAAATGTATTATTATTGTTTTAAATCCTGTTAGTTTCATTATGAAATAGGTTATCTGTTACACATGTATTTTAAACCAATTTAGTAAAAGGTAGTAAAGGAAAAAAATGATAAAAGTGTAATTAAATAAAAGCTTTAGTTAAAGAATTAAAAGTTTTTGTAGAATTTTCAATTTTCTTTTAATAAAAAAAAGTAATGGAGTCTGAAAAAGTACTTAATTTTATAATATCTGATATCTCATATTGATAAAATACCGTAGAGTTGATATTCAATGTGCTATTAAAGAAATATTTAATAAATCATTATTTTAATTATAATTTGCAATTCCATCCAATAACTTGTAGGAACTTGATGCAAATAACCGTCGATCGCCTCAGCAGATAATATACAGCTTTCCTGTTCTCTATGGAAGAAAAGAGATAGCAAAAGGTTTCTTTTTGGACCCCACAGTTTAGATTTTAAGATTTCTTCATTAATATTAAAAGCGCTATTTACAATGTCATTATTTACTGTTCGAGAGCTCATAATAAAATCGTTGAGTTTGTACATTCCTAACATTGTAGTAATCTGATACTCACTTTAAACAATTTAATGGAAATGAGAAATTATTTTTACTTTGTTGGCTGATTTGTATTTTGTCTATGGTTTTAGGAACATTTGAGTGTTTAAATTAATATTTTAAAAAACTACAAAATAATTGTGTTTACAGCCGTTAAAATTTCTCATTCCTATTGAATTCAAATATAGTAATTCGATTCTTTATGTATTTTTTGTATGTATATTGGGCTTGTAATCATTTTAATGTATTTCCGATATCTTGATAATTTCTTTGTTTTTTGAATAACTAATTATCTATTCTTTTATCGTGATACGGTGTGTTTCTTTTTGTCTAAATAATGTTGAAAATTTAATTTCCTTGTTATTTCTCTGTGTGAATGATAAATAGTAAAAAATGTATTAAGATAGTTTGCAGTGCTAAGTTTTTAATATTTTAATAAGAGAACATTTTAAAAGTACATTAAAATAGCTTATTTTATTTTAGATTATTTAAACAGCACTGAATACAAGCATCATTAATTACTTCTTTTATTTTTAAGTCTCGATTATGTATAAGAAAATAGTTTTAATGTAGAAAGGGTTATTGCATTATATGTTTTTAAATCTCTTAAGGCATATAATGTCAGTTAAAAAACGTGTTTAAATGAGCCAGTGAGTTCGCGTATAGAACTATTTAGTCGCTTCTATAAGTAACAATGTTATAGGAAGCGAAAATATTTGCAATTGTATTCAGCGAATTTACGAATTTCTGTATATTTTGCTTGTGAATATCTTGAATGACGAAATTGTTCAGAAATATATAATGTCATACTAATATATCTTTTATTTATCCTATATCTGATGTAAAAAATCCATGAAGATAGACAAGTATATTCCACCTACTTATACTATGTTATATTCTGAAATATATATTAATTTCTTTTTCGATATTAACTATTATTATTTTTATCAAATAATAAATACTTGGACATGCTAAATAATAGGTTAAACAAATAAATAAATGTATAGTAAAACACAAATTTTAAATTAAAAAAATTGTTACTTTATTACATCTAAATATATATCAGCTATTTTCTATCTTAACATCTAGACAGCCGTATCGTTCTAGAAGTTCCTGCTTCTTCCGTCTCAGCAACGCTTCTTCTATGTCCTTCTGTGAGGGTACCGCCACCAGCGTAGGGGCGGAAGGCTTCTCTGTCATCTCCTCGTCATCTTCTATCCTCTTGTCATCAGGCTAAGAGAAAAAAGGGCGATTGAAATACATGATATTGACAATTTGTAGGTTATGTTAATACTTACATCTTCTGGATAGATATTCTCCTCTTCTGGTAAATCTTGTTCTTTGTTCTGTTCTTTATTCCGTTTCCATTCTTCCACTGCTCGTGCTATCGCTATAAAAACATTTTTTTCTATTAGTATTTAGAGCAAAAACGTAAAGAATGCTTATTTCAAGGTCAGATCAAACTAATAATGTTACTTTTTATATTTTTTCCTGTTGGTTTTGTTATAATTTTATCTTGTTGGTACTTAATATAAATAAATAAAATGAACTTGAAAGCACAACTGTTTGAACAAGCGTCAATAACATCTATTGCACTGTATGACCTGGTGAACCATGACCATGAAACAATTGTTCTCTGACCAGTACGTGTCAGAGAGTCCAATTTCAGCTTCACTGACCTTGTCTTTCAGCGTCCTTCTCCAGCGGCAGCAGCAAGCCGTCGTCGTCGTCCCGGTAGCCGTAGTAGTCCGCGTCCACGTCGCGCATCAAGTCCGCTCGCGTGCGCCGCGCCGGCGGGGGCGGCTCTTGCTCGAATAGCTCGCGCACCCCTGTAATAACATATTTGAGAGTAGCTGCAGGAATTTAAAAAATAGCCTATGTACTCAGCGATAAAGTAGCTTTTTAATGGTAAAAGAATTGATATCGGACCAGTAGTTTTTGAGTTATTTCAATATATACAAATATTTTCTCTTTATGTAACTAGCAAATACGATAAGCATTTTTTAAAAAATAGTGAAAGACACTTTAACATAATAATTTAAGAGATAATCCACACTTTAGTGTAGTAATTTAGTCATTTACGACAAAAAAATCGTCAGGAAATCTTAAATTGAATACACTATGGATGAAATCAAAATTGTTTTACCTGGTAGATCTTTAGCGGCTCCGAAGTACTTGTATCCTCTGTTGCCGGGCACCTCCTTGCCGTCCTGATCGAGCATGCGCGGACCGACACGCGCGTGGTCCGGCCCGCCCAGAGATTTAATCTGAACCTCCCAGTGACGCTTCTCTCTCATCAGTTTGTTTATCTCGTCGTTTAAGTCCCGTATCCTAAATTCACCCAAACCGGCTGTAATAAAAAACGATGTAAATTGTTTTAAATTTAGGTGATCTACCAACAATCATGGAATTTACCTGGCAGAGGAAAATGTTATATTAATACGTCTAGGTCTAGGCGGTTGATATAAAAGATTAAAGACGAAAGGAATAGACATTGAAAAAAGGGAATAATTTTATTCTTTCGTTGAGAAATGTTACATCATTTCTTTTTCTTTTTACCAGACTTCGGTTTATCTTTCTTTTTCTTATTTTTATCTTTTTTCGTATTAACTGAATCAGGTTTCTTTATTTCATTAGAGCTGCATTGCTGGGAGATGTGGTTATTAATTTCAGGAAAAGGTGCTTTCGGTGTCACCAATTCTATTTCAAGATCTGTCTTTTTATCCTTTGTTTCTAATTTCTTGCCTATTTTTAATATGAATACATCCTTTTGCGGATGATCCATTTTCTCCATATTAACAGGAACAGGACAATTGGATGGAGTGACATTTATTATCTTTCGATCTCTCGCATCGCAGTTTCTGTCTTTGCCGGCGTAAGTGTATTTAAGATTCGTAGAATAGTTATTAGAGTTGGCTGGATAACACAAATCTCTCGGCAGGTCAAATTGTATTTGTTCCCCAGTATTATAAGGAGTATCTTCACATGAGCATATTTCCTGTATTTTGTCGTATTTTCCCATTCTCTCGACTTTCGTTGTCTTAGGCACTCTGATTTTTAATTCGTTTGCATTCATCTTTGTGAATATTTCGTCATACTTCGGTATTCCTTCTGAAATACATATTCATATAATCATACTATTTCGTATTACTTATTTTGAGCGCAACTTAAAATAAAGATGTGATTAAACCTTACCTACTTGATGTCGATATCCATAATGATGTTTCATTGATGGTTTGGAGGATGCGCTTGAAAACTGTGAAACAGGACTGTCCGCTCTCCTACTGTACACAGTGTGAGCGCTGCGTGGGATCTCCTTTCTGGTCAGAGAATCCTCATCCAGTAGAACCTTTCCTTGTCCGTCCAATTCGACGTTATGGCAAGAGTACATTGTCATACCATTATCATCTTTCTGCAGGACTGACGTGCCTTGTTGTTTAGGCGAAGCTATAAACGCCGTTGTAATCTCCTTTCCGAGGAAAGACATACGAGCTGAAATCTCAATTACGCCTATAGAATCACTCTTTTCAGTTTCACCACACCAAACGTAAAATATATTTTTGCTCATAGGTGTCGAAGTAGTGCACATAATGTTGTCAGTAGGCTGTTCGCTCGCCCATTTCTTGCACAGTTCTTCGCGGAGTGCAATAAAATCCTTTGTATAGTCAGCTCGAGTTTCACCAACTTTGGTAACGCAATTGGAACATGGCGGATGCTTTACTATCTTCAGCTTTATTACAAACTCTTTGATATTGCATATTTTATCATAAGTCATTGCGAACAAGGCCGATTTACCGACATTCAGATGCGCAAAATCATCCACTTTCCCATACGAGGAATCGTATAAAACTATTGGTTGTTTTCCCAAGAAATTAGCTGTTATAACTAAATTGTTAAAATCGAACTCGAAACATTCGCATTTCATATGTATTTTGTTTATTATTAATTCGATTAGAAATAGATGATATGGAAAATTTACATCCTCGTCTTGTACTGCGAGAAATTCTTTTTTGGTTCGACTTAAATCATCTGATAAACTTTTTATAGATTCCCGTAATGCATTAGCTTCGTTTGTTAATAATTTGCTCATTGTTGCTATTTTATCGATGTTTTTATTTAAATGAGTTGAGTTGGGTTGTTCGATATTTTTTGTGAGTTGTTTGATGGATTCAGTCAATTCCTCTACATGATCACTGATGTCTTTTCCTTGGGGCTCCAGATCGATTATCGTTTGTAAAATATCTTCTTTGCCTCTACCGGAACTGAAACTTTTCGCGCTTGGACTTACTGATTTTTTCAATTCTATTTTAGATTCCTTGTTTTTATCACTTTTTATTGATAAGTTCAACGAAGTTTTTCCAACAGATGTTTTTCCTATCGAACCGCGACTCCTTGGTGGTGAAGAAGCGTTTGGAGTGGTACGTGTCGGGGAAGAACGTTGAGTTTCAATAGCAATTGGTGACTGGTAACTTTTAACAGAGCGTGGAGATGATGGTAAAGGAACATCAGCTTCAGCATCAGCTCCTATAGTTTCCGAGGTATCCATAGTTGGTGGCACCTCTCTCTGAGACCCTGGGCTGGGTTGTCTTGACAGTTGCACATTAGAAGGTTCCACTATATCCACATTCGTATTTTCATCTGCCATTTTTTTAATTGATTGTCGAATTTTTATATCCAAATATTTACTAATAATTTCACATTGTTAAACACCAAAATAAGTTAAGGACACATCATGACCAAGTGGATTTTTACATGGAACAATTTGAACTTTATTTTACAATGCTTTTTTCATCAGTACATTGAGACACTTCATTTTTTTTATTGTATAGATTAAATAATAATTAAATATCAGTTTTATGTAGAAAGGTTACAGTGTATTAAATTTAGTTTGCAAAGGGATTTAGATAAATTCACATGTGTATAATTAGCCAATGCTCACCATTTTGTATCTGTGCTACTTTCTTGGCAATCTCCCTGACAATCTGTAGCCGCCATTTCTCAGCTTGTGGTAGATCATTACACTCTGAGGCGAGGTATGGCCGGCGCTCGCGCTGTCCGCCGGCTTCCTGCACTTGCGCCGCACGCCATCGCGCCAATGTGGTCCTGGATAATCATACAATAATACAATGTTTAAAAAATATGGTTGAACACTATTATTATCCAGATATATCCAGATAGAATATTCTTCAGCCATCAGCCTAACTTCAATCTTACTTCTATTAATGATATTAGATGGGTGTTTGTTAGTTTCCAGCTTAAATAGCTGAATAGATCTTGACAAAATTGGCATAGAGGTAGACAATATTCCAGAAAAAAACAGGCCACTGACTTGTTTAGGTTTTTAATTCCATGCAGATGCAACCTTGTTGAAAATATATATTTATGATCATGTTAAAGATATAAAAATATATACATTCTTGCTAAATACAAGGGGATACAATCCTATGTTTACGAGCTTATAAAAATTACATGAAAATATTATGATTATTTTTAATTCTGTGTAATGTGAAAGCACATTATGTTAACACTTACATTGCCTTTTCTGCATTTCTAGCCTGAAAAATAAAGATAAACATGATTTATATGAAACTTGGCATCTATTGATATTTAACAAAAGGTATAAATTAACTGTCTCAATTATTGTTTCATGTTGATACGCCAATTTATAAAAAACTACAGCCACGACTTCACAAATGCGGTTTTCCATGATTTAGTGATTAACCAAAACAAAATGAACAAGATAGGAGGAATGTACTTACCATTTTGAAGAAATCTTATATACGATGCTAATAGTTAACCTAACAATATGATAAACGAACGACAGTAAGTTGGTATATTTATAATTTTACGCTATTGTTATTAATCATAGTTGCGAGATAGAAATCCTGGTTCCAATGATGTGGATATTGGGTAATTTTTAGAAGTTTCGACGCTAAGCTTAGTTTAGTTTATTTCAATTCTAATGCGATACTTCTTTTGTTAATCTTCTATTGATAATCTACGTTAAAATTCATTTATTGATATTAATAACTTTGAAACCAAAACATAACCTCCAATTCGAACCACAAAATGAAACTATAATGTTTGACATTGACGTTTAACAAACCCGAAATGCAGACTATAGACAAATAGTAGTGCAAAAGAAAAAAATTCTCTCTTCCAAAGCTCTCTTCAGTTTTAAAAAATGGCAAGTTTTTGATAAGCTGATAAGGTGACATTTGACGTATTGTGTCGTTCGAACAACAATTTTATTATGATAATAGGCGCAAATTTATGTAAAAGTACACAAAATTATGGTAAATAGAAGTACAAGTACACACGTACGTAAAGCAACAATATTTTTGAAGTGGAAAATCATTAATAAACATTCTGTTTATATTTAAAGACATACTAAAGTACGTATTATTATATACTTACGTTGTAAAAAGCTTACAAGTAGAAATATGGAGTAGTGGTACTATATACAAAAACCAAAATCAGCACTTGAAACGCCTTGTTTCCAAAATGGATTGGTCAACATGTTCACCAGACATAATCTTGATGCTTTTTAAATACCTGGATAGTAAATCTCTTGTGAATTGTTTCTCCGTATGCAAGTCTTGGAGAGATCTAGTGGATTATCATGCAGGGGTAGGTATACAACAATACTATTCATACTGTAGTTATAAATTACTTTGTTTTTATTAAGAAAATTATTTTATATAATTTATTATCTGTTTAATAGTACAAATAGCTGGTTTAAGTTTTACTAACACTGACGTTATAAAGTGCCTGTCTCATCACTGCCTGATAGAAGTTTAGATAGCACGTTACTGTCAGATAAGGGAACAAAATCCGATATTTCCATCACATATTTTGCACATTGGATTGTTATCAGACAATTTACAATTTGGTGGGACAGGCCCTAAAACATTTATATTACACACCTTCTTAAGTTTGATATATGCTACCTATCTGGGTAGTTTTTTACACCCAGCTTATACAGCGTGTTTTCTAAAGAAGATTGTAAATAAGCTGTTTATTTGAATTCAAATTTTTGTATTTTGTAATTACAAATAAAGTTCAACATATAATTAAAAGTTTTTTTTAGGTTAAAGGAATATGGCCAGACCTAGCACAATTGGCAATATACAATAAAGGTATTGCTTTTAAACAGAGGTCTCTTCTTCCTTGGAGAGACCTATACTTTAATAAACAGCTATGGATAAATGGGAATGTTCATATTCAATTTGATACAATTCTAGAATTGAATCAATTTAAACACATGCATGTGTTTGAAGGTAATATCCTTGCAAAAGATATTTCATGTAATATATATTTGAATCTGTACATATGAAAGAAAACAAAAACTTGACAGAACCCAACTATACTATGGTCTATTCTATACATGTAATAAAATTAGAGTGTCTGTTAGTAATATCAAAAGAAAAATTCCAGATTTCGGGAAGATGATGTATTTGCTTTGCTGGTAATGAAAATCACATTTAAAACTTTTTTGTCTGTCTGTCCCTCTGCAAGCCATGTTTTACTGGGTAATCTCCAAAACGACTGGGCCGATTGCGACCAGACTTTAACTGGAGGGTAGCTGACGTAGATGGGCATTATCTGAGTCACTTCTTATCTGATCTAATCTAAAATCTAAAGCTTTTTTTATATCATGTGCATGAAACCCCACTCAACAGCTAGTTCAGTGAAATATTACTTTAAGTACAAATATTACTTTTAAAATAGGTTTCTTTAAAATTTGATTACAGATAACATAACTGTCATCATAGAATCTGGTATGAAACAATACAAAGTTGATACATTAGTAAAAACTTTGGAAGAAAATGGTAAGTATGTTATATCACTAATTTATTATAAAGTAATCTTAAATTAAATTATACTAATTAATATTGAAATACGACAATGATTTTTGTGATTTCAGTGTTTGTCTTTTTATTTCAGGTGTTCAAGACTATCAAAAAACTCATTGTGTAACTGGAAAACTGGTCAATGGAATTTTGACACTAAATATCGGACATCGACAGAAACATTTCTCTATTAATTGTTGTGCTTTCATGTAAGTATTGTTTCCTACACAGTCAGCACTTCCGAGTCCCACATTCTGGTGCAAACTGTTATATTTCCTTTTTCATACATTTCTTTTCAGCAGATTAAGGTTTTTCTTCTATTTTCTTGTCATTTTGCAGAATAAATAATGATCACTGTTTCATTATTGACTCGGGAAAAATATTCCGCGTTGTTAAATGCTGTTGTTCTGTAATACCAGTTGATCAGCCAATGAAATTCAAAAAAACAGCCACACTGAGACTTTACAACACCCTTGGCACCATCCATAGTGCAAATGTTGTTAATGATGTAATTTATGTTGTAAATAGAGAAGGAAGAATTGTAAAGTTGAAGGGTATGGATTTCTTAGGTGTAACGCTGGGCAATATAAGTTTCCCGCCTATTTATAACCCATTAGTTGTGTGCATGTTTCTACGGTTTAGTGTCATTTATAGTGGTGAGTGGTTTTGTTAAATAAATGTAATGCCTCGCTACGTCTATTGTTGTTATACACTTTTGTGAACAAACATCAACTCAAGTGCATGCACGCACGCATTATATACACACATTACTTTACCCACTCCTACACTTATATATACTTGCACAAATTCTCACAGGTACATTTGCATCCATGAACTCGCATTCACAAATCGTCTGCTCGCTTTAGCTCAGGGGTGCTCAACTTATTCTTGGTCAATGACCACTTTTATATTATTCTCGCAGGGACCACTATAAATTTAAAGTCAACAATTGTTTATTTTAGTTCATTTTCTGCTCAATGCAAATTATTCGGTCTGCTGCACAACTCTCGTACGACAGTTTTGTTGTATTAGGCTCATAAATGGTATTTGGTCGCCGTCAAGCTGGCAACCCTCCGTAGCATCACCACCTCCACTCAGTGCACAGTGACCAAAGGCTCATCGTCCGATGAATTTAAAATAATTTGTGGACCATGTTTTGGCTTCTGAGTATCACTGGTAGTCCATGAATTTGTTTTAATTCCATAAATTGAACACTCTCGTTGATTGAGTTTTCTTGTGGCATTACATTCACCTTGTATAGGTACTTTTCGAACAAATTGTATTACAATTAAATGAGAACATACTATATTTTAATTACACTGTCCTTTTGCAGATTAATAGAGAATCGCTGTTTTACAATAGATGTGAAAAATGCATTAATATTGATAAAAATTAGCACAGATAATGTAATGCATGACACATTAATGCGGAGCTACGATCCTTATGGATCGATTTGTAGCATTAATATTTATTTTGATGATGTTTACGTTTTGAAACGTAATGGCAGTATAATACGAGCCGACTCTTGTTACATGGTTACAATTATTGGCAAAATAGATTCACCGCATTTTTATAATAATCCGTCAGTAATGTGTTTGTTTCTAAAGCACAGTGTTATTTATAGTGGTGAGTGTTAAGTACAATTTCTAAATTTCAATTTTATTAAAAGGAGTTAACGTTCAACTTTGTTCGAATTTTAAAATATTGATAAAAAAATGAAAATTTGATACAGTATCTAGTTTGTTGCCAATTAAAAAGTAGTTGAATTTTTATGAGTTGAATTTGAGTTTAATTTTCTATTTCTTTTTATATTAGAAACACAACACATGCAAATACACAAAACATGTTTCTATTACCGTAGTTAGTTTAGCTTAATTAGCTTCAGCTAATGAATTTATTTTTTTGTTTTATGTTTTATATTTTAATTAAATTTCTTAAATGCCAGTTCGCAGTGAGGATGGATCGAAATCAATGAAAGCGACAAAAATTACAGACACGGAGGAGATAGTTGTGGAATGTTCTGGACTAAGTTGTGCTACACCGCACAGTGACTTACTGTTTTTAGGATATGAAGATGGGGAGGTGCGTTTCAGATGTAAAAATGCCATAAAACTATAACTGTTAAGTGTTAAGTGAATTTTGACGGGGACTGTTCGTTTTATTTTCCTGAGCTAATAAAAGCTGATAAAAACTCAAAAGGCCACATTTTACTAAAGTTTTTTTAGTAATCTATACTAATATTATAAAGAGGATGTATTTTTGGGTTTTTGAATTTATTGCAATAATCCAAAAAGTACTGGACCAATTTCAAAAATTCTGATACCATTAAAAAGCTATGTTATTTCTAACATAGGCTATATCTTTGTTATCTTTTTTACTTACACGCGGGCGAAGTCGCAAGCAATAGTTGTACTAATTGATAATTTGATATATTAAATTAATTCTGAACATATCGAGGGTTTAGTCTTTCGTAATTTACAGTAGGGTCCAGCTATAAGAAGAGCGAATTAGCTGAGTTTTTACTGAAAATTTTTTTGATTCATTTTATTTTATGTCCTTCAGGTCCGAGGCTATTTACCAAAGAGAATGTTGCAAACAAACGAGCCACTTTTTACATTTAATATCAAGGATATTGTTAAGTGTAATCTTGTGGATGCCGCTGTCAAGGCGATAGAGGTTTATGAAGCAAATGAATCTCATTATTTGTTCATAGCAACGAAAAACGAATTAATAAAAGTTGTAGTTACTCACAACTAAAAAAAAGTTGATTTACTCCAGTATTTTTATTTGCAAGAATTTATAAACAGAATGAAAGTGATATTTGTCGTTGAAATCGTTACGACTTGCCATATAATTGCATTTTTTTATTATTATTGATTAAGAAAAAAAGTGATTTTAAAACCCAAAAAGGAATTTTTACGCCTATTTTGTTCAAGACGTTTAAGAATAAAAGTTTTTAATTTATTTTTGAAAATTGTGTTTTATTTCTTTTTAAGTCCTATAAATCCGTTTATTTTATTAATAGAAATCATAATATCCTATTGCCTTTAGTTATTTTTAATTGATCTTTTTTTTGTCTAGGGTATTAAAATAATGAAAAAACAGCTATAGCTTTTATATTTTTATTAAAAATCGAAATACTATTTATAGTATATTGCATCTCGAATTTAATATCTGAAATAATTAGACGTTTGAATTGATTTTGATATTTTCTAATAAACTCTCATATTTTTTCTTTATAAAGAAGTCACTGAATACTACTTATCTAATCATGACAGTGCTATAAATTAACAAATGACATAATTACAATAAAGATGCATAATTTCGGCCCAGCCGCTAAAATAATGACTGACCTACAAAATAAAAAATGATTTATATTTTGTGAGATTGACTAGTAAGGACCGCATACAATTTTTATTATTTATATACATACATTATTGATTATTTACTTTTCGACTAGGTGATAGATAACTCTTATACTGATACAATAAAAAAATCATAACCTAAAAAGCATGTATCTACGTTTGTGTACCAGACACAATAATAAATGTAGTACATAAATAGGCAACTAAAGAACCGGTCAGCTGAGATTCTGTATCGACCGACTTTAAAACAAGGGACAGGTGCCTCGTTTTAAATTCACAAAAGTGTTCATTCACTATCTCGTGTTCACTTGCTGAAACCGCAATATCGATGTCTACAAAAACGGGACCCTTTTCTGTACTTCAAACATTGATTCTTGTCTATGCTTTGGTTTACACCAGTACAGATTGTTCCACATTTTCTCGATTCCATCGTAACCATGATATGTTTATTTTATTTTTATCGATCCGTCGCATTCGGGTTCGTGTAAGAGAATCCCCTGAACGGTTCCTGGTCCATGGAGCGTAGAACTTGAGGTTCCACCGCGGTCAGCCGCGGTCGCTCACCGGTGAATGTTCTGTCGAAGTATTGTGTGTCCAATGGATGTCTCTGAAATATAGTTTAGATTTTGAACGATCTTATCTCTAGAAAAGTATACTAAACCTGTCGCGTTGCCTTTTCTCGTAAAAATATTGCGTGAAAATAATGTTTAAAATTCTTCTAAGAAGGGACATACCACTCGTGGCTTGAACGGCGCCTCGAGCTCCCGGCGCTCGAGGCGGTCCCAGGCGAGGCCGTGGAAGAAGTCCTGGTCGCGCACGTCGCCGTGCATGCACTCGGCGCCGCCCAACCGTGTCCGCGCATCCTTGTCCAGCAACTGAACATAACGAACACTAGGTTTTTAACAACAGGCCCAATTCCTTCAAATGTATTTGATTGTGGAGTTGAGTGCTCCTTAGTATAAATAGTCCTTTAAAATTGTCTTCTCACCCTTGTTAGTATGCTAAGCGCCTCTTGGGAGAGGAAGCGCGGGTAGGAGGGCATCTCGTTGCAGATAGACCAGAAGAGCTCGTCCTCGTCGCAGCCGCTGAACGGACTCTGGCCGATCAGCATCTCGTATAGCAGCACGCCGAATGACCACCAGTCCACTGTCTGGTTATACTTCAATCCTTTTATTATCTGCAAAAGGAAATCACATTGTCAATTTACTTCGATATAATACCTGATCAAAAGACCTAGAAGTGTTTAGAAATAAGATGGTTTAAAACGCAAGCTTACCTCAGGGGCCATATAATCGGGTGTGCCGCAGAATGTGTCTGCGGTCTTGTCTAGATATATCTGCAGTTTGCACATGCCGAAGTCCGCGATTCGCACGTGCCCTTCATAGTCCAGCAAAATATTGTCCAGCTTCAAGTCTCTATATAACACAAACATAAAATTTTATTATATTTTACTATTATTTTTTTTTATTTGTATAAAAACTTATAAATTACCTGTAAATAATACCGCGTTTGTGCAAGAACTTGAGCCCAGAGACGATCTCTGCGGCGTAGAACCTAGCGCGGAGCTCCGGGAAGCGGCCGCTTTGCTGGATGTGGAACATCAGATCGCCACCGTTTAGGTACTCCATCACGAAGAACAAATGAGACTGTAATATAACAAGGTATTTTTTTTTATTTTCACCAGGTAGTTAGACGTATGATATAAAATAATTTGTGCCATAATAATTATTATGGAATTTCTTTTAGGATACTTCGATAATTTGTACAAGCAAAATTACTGCAGTCGCCAGTATTTGACGTACGTTCTTTTCTTGCAGCACCCTAATTCCTTATGGTTGAAAATATTGGTGAGAACAGATTACAAATCGCGTCCTTTTCCCATCAGCTTTTTATTCCTCTGCGAGCCATGTTTGGTATGGCATACTTACATCAGTTTGGAAAGTAGCAAAGAGGTGACATAAGTATGGATGGTTGGTTCCCAGCGCAAGGACCTTTCGTTCTATCAGTGTGCATTCCACATCATCGTCTTCTAGTACAACGTCTTTCTTCAAACACTTTACGGCGTAGTAATACTCTGTATCTCTCAACTCTGCAAGTAACACCTGTAAAGATAAAATATTTTGATACATTTCTAGTGTACTTTCACTGGTCAATAACCTACAACTTGCCTGACCACAAATGAAAAAAAAGAAAAGAAATTAATATAGACAGAAGAAAAGACAAAGAGATAAGTTTTATAGAAATAAAACATTTCAACACGAATCAAAATTGGTTATAACGAAAGTGATAAAATAAAAGCATATAAATTGTTTATGATATGTATGGTAACTCGTGATAATTCGTACTTGTTCTTGTTCAACTATTGGATTAATTTCAAGTAATGAACAAATCAGATGGTGTAAACAATTTATGTTATTAATGAAATATAATGACTTGAAACGCATGTTACATGATGTACTATTCGATTATAATAAATAATATAAAGCTATTTACGTTCCCGCACTGGGAGTTAGCCAGATTTTGGGATGAAATTGAGTTACAGATGTGTTTATGGAAATTGTGTCGTCCTGATAAAATGTTTATTCTATTTCGCAATAACAGATTTTGTTAATATTTTTTTCTAAAAATGTTTTGAACCCACAGAATCCCATATTCATTTTTATAAGTTAACTGACTTGTGTTATCAAAAGGTAACATTCTTGCAATTTTCTTGGCCCGGCGTCAACGCTAAGTGGGCCAGCGTAACCAGGAAGATCATCTCCGGCTTTTATTCTTGTCATGTAACACTCATGTATTCAAATCCAATGAGATTGAATAAATCAAATGGCTGTTATAAATCAGGAGTGCTATGACGTAATACATGAACCGTAAAAATTGACCTGATTGATTTGAAACGTTTACAAGAGGAAGATTGAAAATATTCATTTTTAACAAAGTAATGATTCTATTTTTAAACGCATGTTTATTTTAATGTCATCATCAGCTTACTATACGCCCCCGCTAAGAGGCTCAAAACCTATTCTAAGTCAACGACGCTGGCCGCGGTTTGTTATATTGTTTTATTACATTTGCTATATTGAAAGTATGAAGTATCACTAGCTAAATGTTTTTCTGGTGAACACTTTTACAAGTGATATTTCAGAAATTATGTTGTTTACCTCACGTCTTATTCGAGCGTGAATTTTTGTCCTAATTCTTTCTGTTTTGTTGACTCTTAAACGCGGAACTCAAGTCGTTATAACATACACTTAGCATCGTAATGCCGGGTTGTGCAGACAATAAATGTTAACCTTATTTCAACAGTTTCGGGAAAACATTACTTTTTAAAATCGTTATTTAAGAACAAAGGTTCCTGTTCTTTTACAGGAATGTTGTTTCCTTATCTTGTTGAGTAATAACTGTAAAGTCAAACTCGTTATTTTGTCCGTCTGGAAAGTAATGTTCTTTACTATGTTATAACGGTTTCGTAGGATTAAGGTATATATGTGACTACGTAGCCTTTGACTGCCTTTTCAAATTTAAAAACTAATGTGAACTTTATGTGCATGTTTCTGTAAAGTCTTCTTGCACCAGATTTTTCCACTGATAAAATTCAATGTAAATCAGTTTAATGCATTTATTATTAAATATAAATATTGCAACATATTTATAATTGTAATTAGTGACGGGTTTGAACACACGTGTTTAGTATCGGAGTATAGTGATGTGGGCTGCGGGCTGCGGGCTGCGGGAATAGAATATGAGATGCAACGGCCGGGAGTGAGACGGGCGCAGGTGACCCGAAGCGGGCAATCTGCCATCGACTAATGCCATCAGCTACAACACGCATCACCTCACTACGTCTGCCAACAGACACTTGAACAGACTTACAAAGAAATTGCCAAACGCCCGTGTTTTAATGGTTTCTACATGGAACATTTTGACAGTTTTTTTATCATTATTTTCAAGTTCTTTTTCATATCACGAATGAGAAAGTATAATAGATACTACGTAACGAATTTAACTACCGTTTAAACAATATGTATTTTATCTTAATCGTTTGATCTTAATTTCTTGGTGATAAAACATTTCTGCAGTCACTCAATGTCATAATTTTGAAAATAAAACAGATTGTCATTTGTTTTCCTACTATTTTTGCAGCGGAATGCCACGGTAAACGAATTTAACGTGACTGGAAGTCAGTTTTCAGAGTGATAGTTCTCAATCACTCGCAGATGGCGTTGGTGTAAGTGTACACTCATTGTAAACTACGAAGTGTAAAAGTTGATTTAAATCAACAAGTGCATCTATCAAAGAGTCAATACCGGCATTACAAATAATGTCTAGCGGCCAAACTACATAATTTCGAAAGTCATGTGATTCGCAGCGGGGTCGATCACAAATAAATCACTTGAAAAAATACGTCTGCATGAAAATACGCAAAGATATTTTTGTTTCCTATTTTAAAAATATACCTACATATTACTGAATCTAAAAATATACTTCAGAACAATCAAGTTCGCGTTATATCGTTTTTCATCTTTAAAACAGCATGAATTTAAAATAATAATACTTTCTGACGTTATCAATAACAAACAGAAATGTTGTCTTTATTGTCGTTATTAAATAAAATAAATAAAACTCTGACGAATCCTCTCACGAAATCTGGGACATAAACTTAATTCCTGTATCCTCAATTTAGTTATGTCTCAAAGCTGTTACAATATTCTAAGGCTACTATTACATTCATGGTCTAAGTGTATTATTTTTTTTTATAACCAAATATTACTAAGTTTTGGGGTAACGATCTTTTAATATCGAATACTGAGATTACAACACAACTTGCATATCTATAAAAATGAAAGATGTATCATTCAATCCGCAGTAAGTTTAATTGACTAGACCTATTCTCCCTATCTTAGGTTAATCCGAGCCCGCGTGGGATGTGAGTAGACTGTGAATTTCTAAATCAGATTGCTAATCCGTACAGTTACAATATAAACTGCGTGCCTTGGAAGTTCAACGTACTCTGGACGCGGTATAAATAGATGATTTGACATTTCTCTCAAGTCTCGGAAGCGAATACGCCAGATTTAATGATATATCACTCGTCACGGCGCATTAGCGACTCTCGTAAATTCACTAATTTATTTAATTTCCTCTTCATTTTTAAATGACTCGTGTACATTTGATTACATTTTAAAAGAAATGGCGCTGCACGGCGTCTAGACAAGTAAATGAATACAATTGGTGTATATATAGAGTACCTATTTAACATTTAACATGTAACTCTTCTTTTATAATTCGCATAAGTTTTTATAAATATTAATTTTTGAGCACAGATGATTTTTTTTCCACCAACTCATCAAAACGACATCTAACACGCTTTTTCACGTTAAAGTAGGCTACAAATAAATAACGAAAAGTAGTAGGTTGTTTTCCAGTGACCTACTTATTGTCTATTCTCTATGGTCTACAGGTATTATCTATTTCTGAAGACGACACAGATTTAGATGATGTTTCTATGAAGAAGTAATTGCTTTCTTTCAAAACAACAGATACATTTGAGTAGTTTTGTTTTTGACACTTCTTAAAATTTTAGAGATGTTGCAAATTAAAGCATATTTCAAAAGAAACAGTGATACAATTATTAATTAAAATGTTAATGTACATTGGACTATCGTCGTATTTCTATAAATCGGATCTTCATAACTTTATCCCAAAAATTACTTCGAGCAATATAGTTTTAAATGTATCAAAGGTTCTCACATCAGTTTAGAAGAATTTTCACGATGTTTATAACTATCGTATAGATGAGCTCAGTTTTCTTTTTCCCGATGGAAATTTCCACAGATAAAACTTATGACACTTCAATAAAAGATGGAGCTATCTCTGCAGACACCGTGGACTGTACTGTAGAATTTTGTGAACTAAATATTTGTTGTCTTTTTAAATGTTTATTTATATGAATATAATATGTTGGCTCGGCGTGTGTTTTTAAATCGTGTTTGTCGCGACCGAATATAATAGACGCGTCTCTCAGCGGAACACCTCTCATCTCCCCACAAATCCGAGCATCTTCAACGTGTAGTCTCTTCGAATGCCGAAGGCCAGTTTTTTCTTGGCAAATTCCCTTGTTTCATTTTTTGCGTATTTATTTTTAGAAAGACGTGTTCACATAAATTTTTAGAATTTAATTGTCGAGGGAACTGAAAGCATCGATTACAAAGATATGACGTAAAAGGAACTAGAAACTTCCACAAGATAAATGCAATCTTATTTTACAGTGTCTTGTTACGTCATACGCTTGATCGGTTATATAAAAGCAGATTTTACGAACGGAAGCTTTTCATCGGCAATGATTCGTTCTTTAAATAAAATATAAAGAATTATACTGTTGGATTTCAACTCTTCCATTTATTCAAACTATTAAAACAAATTTACTTTGAAATAGTAAAGACAAATTAAATTGTAAAAAAAAGTTACAGTGACAAAGATAAAAATTGAAAATATATGTAGAGCAAAATAAAATTAAAAACAGGAAAATTGAACATGACATCGTCTCTTGAGACATTTTTACGCGACATTATTGGGTCATTGCAGTTTCTTCCGACAGCATTGGTTGTAGTTCCCAGTGACCCAGTTCGACATAGGAGTCGATGCCAACCGGAGTGGGGTCTATAACTGGCACCACTTATCGGCATTTACCGAACCGACTATTTATATATGTGCATTTAAAAATACATATTAAAGTGGTGTCTAAAATATCTCACAAGTGAAAAGTGTAAAAGCTTATTTATACAAGAGTAAAGTTACGAGTCGTTTCTACGTTACAAATTAATTGAATCTGGGGCTTTATATGTTTGTTTACAACATAAAGATATCATAAGACTATTGTAATTTGTTACAAGTAAACAAAATTACGCTCTTTGTAGTATTCTTAGAAGATATGTGGTTATGTTTTATGATATAAAATTGAACCAAAAAATGGAGGCGTAATAAATATTCTTACCTTGCCAAAACTGCCTTTTCCCAGCACTTTAATAAACTGGAAGTCTTCAATAACGTACTTTCTAAAGCGAGGAATAGTGCGAGCGGGAGGCGTGAACCGGCCAGTCTTTCTGAACAGCCCGTATGCGGTTGATTGTTCTGAAAAAATAAACAAATATCACAATTACTGCTATTTTATGCAATATTCTTTGTATTGTGTAAATGTGGAAAACATTTTTGGTTATATGTGGCAAAATAGCATAACTTTTGCAAATGTTCCTTTCGTCTGAATACGTTAATACCCTGTCTTTGGCTTACAGAGAAAAAATATTTGTTTAGTAAGTCCTAGCTTTAAATTATAAGCATAAAATATGTAATTATTGAAGCATTGCTTATAATACCTAAAAGTGTTTATGTTTCATGTAGTGTAATTGAGTAGAAATAAATATAAATAAAGTAAAATGAATATTAAATGAAATAATAAAAGCATGTGAAGTCTCATTGATATTCATAAGGTGCAAAAGTTCAATTTCGTACACATTACATCGATTCAATAATAATAAACGTTAGTCTTCAACATCGATCGCTAATTTCTTGAAGTTTAAGAAATTTTACAAAGACAGGAATTAATAACAACCAGCTTTCGCCCGCGACTCCGTACGCGTGGAATTAAAAAAAAAAAACAAAAATGAGTAGCCTATGTGTTCTTCCAGACTACCATCTAAATCTATACCTGATTTCATCAAAATCTATTCAGCGGTAGGCTACAAACTCTAGCAAACATCCATCCGTCCATATATCCGTCTATCCAACCATCTAAACTTTCTTAGTAAGAAGTAAGATTGTATTTGAAACCAATAGTCATAAAAGGTATTTTTTGTAATCTTAGCTTTGATATCTTGCGGTGCGTTTAAACGATGCGTATTTGTTTGTCGGTACGAATCCGTGACTCTAGATTTCCCATTAAATTCGCCATTCGCGTATTCTTGAAGGAGATAAAACATTGCCAACATCCATTATACTGGCTATCGATTGCACGTGCGGTACCTAGAGTTTTTTTAGATCGTAAAAGTTTAATTTCGTTGTGGTGTATTTAATTTTGCGTTTCTGGAAAAACCACTGCGCCCGCAGTCATGTGTTCGCATATAAATTTTGAACAGTGAAAGTCATATAACTTTTGTTCACATAATTAAATCTCTTCAATTGTTTTAAAAAATCTGAATAGGATGTCAAAGTATAAAATATTAGCTTTCGCCCGGGACTTCGTTCACATGGAATTAAAAAAAGAAAAGTAGGTAGCCTATGTGTTTTTCCAGACTATCCTCTATATCTATGCCAAATTTCATCGTGATTCGTTCAGCCGTTTAGGGTAACTCTAACAAACATCCATCCATCAAAACTTTCGCATTTATATTATTAGTACGATGTATGAGATATTTCCATATACGGTGTAAAATGTGCTTGTTATTTCTTTATTTTAAGTGTCGTAAACGATACATTTCTTTCATCTAGAACATATTGAGGAGTGCTTCTAAAAATATTCAGCTCAGACAGACCAATATCAAGGTCGTCGCGGATAAATTGAACCTTGACAATTCACATTTTATGCAATTTATTAACTAAAACATCAGAAACAACTGTTGTGAATTTTTAAATAATATTTAGGAATAAATCGAATGAATATTCACGTATGTTTTGTTATTATTAATGATTAGATTGGATGTGATTTAAAAGTATTTATTACGCGTGTGTTATGATTTTGCACTAACACAACCATTTTGATTTTATTTGAGTGTATGATATTATTAAACTAAGCTATAAAAAGATTTTTACGACAAAATAACTCTTCGCACACTCACCATTTCTCTTTTATGTAACTATCAACTACAAACTTTATTATTCTCTGTGGCCATGAGAGCACAGACATACTTAAAGCAATAAAAATAACAACTAAATCAACATAAATTACTTCAATAAGAGACATATACATAACATTAGTAAATATTTGTTCATCATCTCCCCTGCCTCATCCTAATCCCGTAGGGTCGGCGCACTGGGTTTTCGTCCTCCAAATAACTATCATCCGTCATCTCAGTCATCACTCGCTTCTTGATCATGTCTCTTTTCACGCAATCCGTCTCTTTCTATGTCTACTTCTACCGGTGTACCCCTCCACATTCATAACTAACGTCCTTCTCGTTACATGCGATTCATCCCTTCCGATTAGTAAATATTTGTTGTAAGCTATAATATTCCTTAATATGTAATACAGATTAAATTCTCGTAAATCCTATAGCAATTAATGATTTACCTGTTCTATGTAAGCACATAAAACAAATCTAGTACTCTTAGAACTGAAAGCGATAAACATTTGTTCCAGTTCGGTGAATTTATTCCCACGTCTGTCTTAGATCTGCACTCGGAATGACCTCACAAAACCTCACGAAACCTCACTTTGCTAAATGCATTAGTCGTGTTGCGTGGGATTCCATACATTTATGACATAACTTCTGTTTACATTTTTATATTCAGCCATTACATTACTCTTTGAAATGCATTCGTGTTTACAAATGTGTAGTGTTACAGATATTTCAATATTCAAAAGCTTTACTTTCCTCCGCTACGTTCTTTTTAAATTGTAAAAACTACAGCAGTTTTTAAGTGCTAAAAGATTTAGTTATTTACTAATCTCCTAATGGCCATTTTCATCAACCATGTCTTAAAAATAAGCAGCATTTAGGGAGCCTCTAGCGAAAAATTTCGCGTTCGCCAGTTTAAGTGTAATTTTTACTTTTTATTTAGGGACACCAGTTTCACTTTATATTTAGGGAGACAATAAGAGAAATGTCTAAGAATACTTTAGGGTCCGCTTGATGAAAATGGCCATAAAATTTTAATATTACCTGTTAATTTCCTACATTAAGCAATTCTTTATTAATAGTAAAAAAATATATTCTAAGATTAGTAGCGCTCAGCAGTGTTTTTTGTCCAGAGTTAATAATAGACACACAGATAAAAGTTTTTCTAATACAAATCGATACATTCTTTCACAATAGGAAAGTGCGTCATTTTTTTGGCGCTGCTCCTAAATTTGCCAGAGTTTCTTCGTATCAAAACACCTTCAATTGTTTTCATGCAAATGGACTTCTCAGAAAGTCTATAAGAATATATAAAATATATAATGATATATAAGTACCATAAAACCAATTTCACTTTTCCTTAAACATTACTTGAAAACGCAACACGCTTCTTGCAATTAACAATAAATATTTACTACACTTGTTAGATAATAAAATTGATGTATGTCAAAATATTTAGCAGAGAAAACGAAGAGAAAGACCAAATACCGTTTGAGTTATGAAAAACACCACGCTGCATGCGTAGTGCGTAGGCAGTGAAATATTAACCATCTGCAATATATTTAATAATAAACAATAACATTTGTAGAGTTATAAATTACACATGTAAAATCAGATATAATAAAAATAAACATTATTTTTTTTGCAGCTAATTCAGGAACAATAATTAAAAAATTATGATTATCACGGATTAATTAAAATTTATATTAGGTTTAATGCTTAAAAACACAAACCTCTGGTCCAAAATAGCGAACAATTAATACTAAATTTATTAAGATTTAACTGCTATCACGACATTTGCAAAATTATTTACTTCAAGAATGATAACATGTGACAAGGAATGCGGAATTCACAATAGAAGGTCAACAGTGTTAGAAAAAATCATAAAGAGCTTTCAACATTATAAATATTCATCTCCAGAATATAATTCGATTTTTGCGTATTGTATCGATACAAGAATATCGTAAACTACCAGTGCTCTACTTAGAATAAAATTTATTGGATAGTTTAAAACAGAAATATCTTGCACCTTATAATTATCACGATCTTTTTGTTTCATATTATGAAATGAAACGAGTAAAGCATTAAACAGAAACAAATGAAACATTAAATTAGTGTGATTGTTGTCTTTATCTGTGGTTAATGAAGGTAACAAACAAACGACAAATGTCACTCAGGTATCCAAAAATAACATCAAAAGGAAGCAAAACAATACACACACAGGTACTGAGTACGTTTGTACATCTCACCGAGCTCTCGTTCTAAGATATCAGACCCTAGGGGTTGCGTCGCATTGCCTGACGTGCTGGGGCACTCTCCACCTGTACATATGTCTATTGAAGCACGCGTCACACTCAAGAAATAAAATAATGCAGGAATATTTTTGTACAAAATGGTGCCGCAACAAACAGATTGTTATTGCTATTTGATGCTAAATTATTATTACGCTGCGTACGACTTTCATATATAAAAAACTTGAAAAATGTATTTGCATAGATCACCTAAGAACATCTAAGTGATATCATGTCTCTACCTGTTATACTTTTTAAATTAGAAATTGATTCATATTGTTTATTATCAACTTTAGAAAACAAATAGGTATGCCGCAATATGACCGTTAAGATAACGCCCAAGGGATCGTTATAATGAGTTCTGGGCTATAAAAATCTTTAACGTTTGATGTGCAGCCAAATCAATCGCTGTTTATAATCTTAGTATCAATCGGTTAGTCACAAGGGTCGGACTAGCAAATCAATTAGCTAGACGTTATCAAAAGAAAAATACATGACCGATTATGTTGATCAATTTTAACTATGAGCTACTATGAGATTGTTTACTATATGTTTTTGACCGACTTCCCAAAAGAAGGACGTACTCAATTCGTCTGTATATTTTTTTATTTTTTTATTAACCATAACTGTTCGCGACTTTGTCCGCGTGGAATTAAAAAAATAAAAATAAAACATGGCCTCTGTTACTCAGCGATTACGTAGATTTTCATTAGTAAAAGAATTTTTGAGATTCTCCCAGTAGTTTTTGAATTATTTCAATAAAAACAAAAATCCAAATCTTTCCTTTTCATAGCATTACTACAGATGAAGAACATAAAGATTTTGTTCTTGTGCGAGCTTCTAGTGGCTTTGTAGAATATTAATTTGTTACTTTATTGCCATTTCAAATTATTTTATCAGTACCGTCGCGTTATTAATTACAGGTAAGAGAATGATTGGCTTCCATCCAGCCGCAGACATTGCGATCCCATCTCACGCCCACCGAAACTTGTAGTCGTCATAAAAACAAATTCGAAAAACAAAACGTTTACTATCTATCTATAGTAACTAACAGTTATTCTTAAAAAAAAAAAGATATCACATCTTTATGCTTTTTAAAACATAAAAAATACATAATCAATTCACTAGCCAGCGTCTCTAATCTTCGAGATAAAAAACAGGAGAAATGGTCGGAATTTTTTGATATATGCAGGACACGTTATCACAATTTCTATAAGACGACATTGGTTGTTATAAGGCGTGCTATTAGATGCTCTTCTCGTCTTGTTCGATGCAATGTCTATAATTATTACATCAAAACATAGATCTATCTGAGACACGTAATCACTTAAACCGGGTCATGGATTATGTTCGTAATTTACTCTTATATATGTAGATTTTTGGCTCCGATATACCCACCTTTTTTAGACGCGGTGCGAGTCGCAAGAGCTTCGACCAAAAGCCTCTGGTTCACTCCGCATAAGTTTGCTGTCAATTTCTCACACTTTCTATGGCAGTTATAATCGCAGTCTATAACAAATAAATTCAATTTCTCTGCGAATGAAGTTTTAATGAATATTTACCAGGGTTATTGAAAGCCATGCAATGCTAACATGCTTTTAAAGTGACATTTCTATTTACATATCAAAAGAGTAACTTATTAGTTAATGATTATTGTGCTGTACCTTTTCTAACCCAGTTGAATCCCGCAGGCGACGTGGAAGCGGAAGAATCAAAACCGGAATCATTGGATCCGGTAGACGTTCTGCCGTCGACATTATCACATTCGTAGAACTCTCCAGAACCTTCGCTAGAAGTCGTCTCTTCTTCCTCATCATCTGATGTTTCTTCATCAGACGAAGATTCTGATGAACTTGTTGATCGAATTTGTAGTGGAACTTTCTTCTGAAGAGGTCTCGGTGTTGCAATTAATGGTTTCAGTGCCTTTTCTTCCTTCACGGGTTTAACCGGCTTTAGAATCGCATTGTGTTTAACCGAATTTTGTCTTGTATTTTCGATTTGTTTTTGTTTCAAGCTGTCACTTACGTCTTTTGATTCTACTATTGTTATTTTACATATTTCGGTATTGTCACTTGGAATGTTTGGGATTTCTAAAGGCGTAATATCACTTTTTTCGTTTGTCACATCTTTATTGCTACATAAATCTTCTCCTACTTCTTCTAAGCTAAGCTGTACTTGATTTTCATTGGAGCATGAACTGGAATCCGTAGAAGTCATGTTATTCAAATTATTGCTACTGTTTATTTCCTTGTCTAGTAACTTTTTATGATCATCATTACTTGGTTCAACTTTTTCATGCAATGCTTTTTTATTTAATTTTGTTTTCTCAATAATATCTTTGTTATTTGATTCAGTATCATTTACAATTTCTTTTGTACGGTTTTCTAATAATTCTTTAGTAGAAATATCAAACGTATTTCTCTCCGATTCTTTCTCGTTTATATCTTTTTGTAATTTTTCTGATCCCTCTGATTTGACATTTTTCTTTGGCGTTATACGCTTGAGCTTTTTCCCTTGAGTACTCTTTTTAATCTCATCATTTTGATCTTTTCCGTCTAATTTCTCTTTCTTAGAGGAATTGTTCTTTTTTCCTGAGACTTTTACCTTTCCTTTTTCGGAACTTTCCTTTACTTTAATTTGTTTAACGCCTACCACATCTTTTTTAGTAACCGCCGCAGGTTTTTCCTTTGGAGTAGTGTTATTCTCGATTAACGGTGTCGGTTCATTTTCTAATTTATCAGTTGTCACAGGAATTGTGTCAGGTACTTGTTCTTTATTATAGTCTATTGGGATATTTATTGAAATGTCCGAAGCAGCTTGAGAACTTTCAATTGATATGGCGGTAATATTCCCACTATCATAGTTTAAATTTTGACCATCGGAAGTAGAAGCGCTAACTTTTTCATCAGTCTGTTTGGATTCTTTGGTTTTTTTAATCTCTTCAATGTCACTTGCACTGATTGTTGTTTTATCTTTTGATTCTTCGCTACTGTTTGAAATGTCTTGAATATTGTTATTGATTTCACTGTTTTCAAATTCACTTTCAGGATACCAAAACACAGCACGTTGGAGATTATCTTTTTCTTTTGCTATTTGATGTTTTCTTTTGGTTAAATATACTGTTTCTCGTTTTCCAATTTTATTCCAAAAATTGCCGTCTTCAGGTTCAGGAGATGCAGGATCGTTGCTTTCAACCTGAATCTTTCTTTTACTACTTGGAACCAAATGTTCAGTATTCTTACCTCCCAATGATTGTTTATCAACTTCAGTGACCACTTCACTTCTAAACGTGATTTCTTTCCTCGGTGGACGAGGTTTTTCCTCGACTGTCACATTTTCAACCTTAAATCTCAATGGGCTAGAAGGTGGCGTAATTTCGACGGTTGATGTGATCTTTGTTTTAAGTTTAGGTTTGACTTTTGTTTTTTCTTGGACATTTTTATCACCAATCGACGACCTGCTTTCCTCAATAGGCGGAAGATTTTTTAGACTCAGGTCTTTAGGTATTTCTACGATTGAATTTAGTTTTGAAATGCTACTCCCCGACGAAGATTTTTTAATACTATGTCTTTTTGCAGGAGGTTTTTGATCTTTTAAGTTACTTACACGTGTATTCAATGAATGATCGGATTTTGTTTTAGTCAAGGGAGAACTTTTTATTTGTGATGTTTTTGAGTTGTTTAATTCTTCTGTTCGACAAGATTCCTTGGTGTCGGGTTTATCTTCATCAGTACCAATTTTACTTAAATCTAACGTTGCTGTGCTAAGATTTTCCCTTCTGATAAGTGAGTCTAATAAACATGCTTGTTCTGCTAACATTTCCATGGAACATCTTCTGTCGGGGGATTTGCTATTAACCGTATTATGTGGTGTTGCGAGAGGTAAAATCGCTGTTTTTTGTTGTTTGTTTAAAGTCTCTTCAACATTATCTACATCATTACTTTTCACTTGAAATTTTTCAACTAATTTTTCTCCTAATGTTTTTTTCTCTTTAGTATCTTTATAAATCAAATCATCAGACAGTTTCTCTCTCCATCTTTTTGATTCCCCAGCATTTTCGTTAGTTTTTACGTTATTGGATTCTTTTTCTGTGTTAGATTCCTCTTTTCGTTTTTCTTCGACCGGTTTACGAGGAGAATCTCTCTCCTTTCTTTTCAGCGTATGTAAGCGTACTACAGTACGTTCACGTTTTATAGCACCGCGTTGTCCAGGCGAAGTGTCTATCCCAGTTTCTGGTTTGTCTTCTACCCTAGGCATAAACGGACTTACATCCTCTTTTGCTTTTGAATTCTCTTCTTTTTTAGGGCAATCACTTTGAGCATATGAAGTTTTACTGCGGTATTTGTCACGTGATACATCAATATCAGCCGTATTTATATTGACAGGTCGTGGAGTATAAGATTTTGCAGAAATATATGTTCTATTAGATCTACTTTGTATTGGGGCCCTTCTAGGGCTATTTATTCTAACCGGACTGGATGTCCCACGCTCGGAAATCGTGCTGAGCATGGGCGAATATGATCTTCCACTCGAGATCCATCTTGAACTCACAGGCGTTCGGGAGTATCCACTTAAAGACGAATGGTTACTGTAACTGGCACCGGGATTAAGATATGAAGCACTGTACGACGTCCCCAATGGGAGCAACGAGCTGCTGTAGCTGTAGGGTGAGCTGGTATACGATGGAGTTCCACTGTAATACATGTTCGAAATGTGTTCGGAAAATAGAGGCATCTTATCGCGTAGCGCAATAACACGGCGCGTTCGACGCCGACGCTCGGGGACGGCGGGCTCGCGGCGCGGACTGACGCCGGCGGAGGACGCAGCGCTTGGGCATCAGTCAGGTGAGCGCCCCGCCTCCGCCCCGCCCGCCGCTCTCCGCCGCCCCTCTCACTACGCAGGTGATTGATTGATGAGCTTCGGTGACAATTATAGCCGCCCTGTGACTAAACGATTTCGGAAGAAACTTTTTCATTTACAACATTTACGAGTAGTTACTCATCTTATGTTATAAATATTTTAAAATGTGAAACACAAGTAAATGTACAAAGCATTTACTATTTAACAATAAATGTTCTCGCTGACATGTACTTACTGAAGATTTGCTTAGATGACAAAAATAAATTGCTACTCTATTTCTATTCTTAGTAGACGTTCCGGACTACGTAGTTCGACGTCGTATTTATGTCTGTACCTGAGTAATTACACAATAACTATTATTGTAGCGAACGTAAATTGATTGTACACTTACAATCAATAAAGATATCTTTGAATTAAGCTTTTTTTAACCTATTTTGACTGATAAAAATATATTATTTTTATAGTTCATTTAAATACTTATGTGCAAATGTATAATAATAAACAATGTAGTGAATTACATAAATATAAGCAATCATTAAGCTATAGTTATTGTACAAAAAAATATAATGCGAGTAAAAAATGTTGTTTTGTGCAACATTTATTTTCGCGTTTGGCACCTTGGATTGGGTTGTTAATAAACCTAACCGAATATGTAAGAAAGTAAAAGGAAATAGATAACTCTAATTTAATCTAAACAACTTCATAAATAGTCTTGTGTTTGTTTCAGATAAACTGATATAGCAACTAGCGCCATCTATATAGAAAGTTAAAATATACGTCCACTAATAAATGGTGGCCACTTCTTTGTACGAGTTTTCAAGAAATTTCAGGACAAGATTTTCTAAATATTTGAAACACAGTTCACTAAAGTTACAAATATATTTTGCGTCAAATCTGGATTAGTTCACTTAGCTGAAATTTTAAAGGTCGTTTTTTTACAAATTGTCGGGGCCGCTTGCTCGTGTGTTTTAATAAAATAAGGTGGGGAAGTGTTTAAACGAGTGGCGGGAATACCAATCAACAATGATCAGGATGTACAGCCGCATTGCCAACCTTTGAGGATTTAGTACACATCCTTATACTAAAAAGCTTACCTTGTCTATGATTTCAACATTTAATTCCAGACGTGTCAAAAACTTTTCGTTGTGTCCTGCAAATGAGGACGCAAACAACTTACCTGAACAGCTTTTCACATATAAAAAGTGCAATGATAATATTAATAGACCAATATAATAATATAATACCCTTAGTTTCGCGATTTTAAAAATGATTCGCTTGTTATATACATGTTTAAACACTACACAAAGACAATTTATTTCTTACAACTTCCTTTGTTCTGTAACCGTCGTTTTTTCATATGCTGCCCGCTGACAAAACGGTGACACACCACATTCTGTGAAAAACTTTGAAAACAGCTCTAAAGTTTTTGTAACTTTTTAAGTTATTGTAATAATATTAAATGTAACAACATCAATAAACAACAATTTTTGTAATGTATAAGTTATTATTATAATGTTGTGTTCTTCATAGTCTTCAATTATTAAAAAAAAATGAAAATAGTGTTAATTAATGTTAATAAAAACAACAAATACAAATTGTAATTAATTATTCATCATCAATACAACAACTACAAGCAGTTACACATACAGACACAGGGCATATCCACAAGTTACTAAAATTAAAAAAATAAAATAACAAGCATGCTTAATATCTACGTATACTATTATAATATGATCGCCATGAAGATTTACGACTTCGACAAAACATAACTGTATGGAATAATTGCAAAAAGATCGATATATTAATTATATTAATATCTTCAGATCTTCCCTTTTTCTCGTTGATGAAAAATCAAAATAACTAGATTGTTTTGTATGGTTGTTTTGGTACTGGACAACCGTTTAAGTTATAAGAAAGACGTTTCTGCTTTACCTTCACATTTTAGTCCCTGCTTGAAAAAGCCGTAGAGGAGCGCTCCACAATGGTCACAAAATGTCGGGGACATAAACTGGTGGGGACGGAACCGATGTGGAACATCCACTTTGAACCGCTCCCTTAGGTACTGTAACAATACCTCCCTTTTAATTGTTTTTATTTATCACATACATACAATCCCACTTAAGGATCTTTAAGTTTTTGTTTCATATCATAAGGTAGCAAACAAGCGAACGGCCTGAATTCGACGAAAGAGCGTAGCGACCGCTGTCCATACACATCCACAATTGCATATGCGTTGACCACCCTTTATTGATGAAGGAAGAGACGCAAATACCGTAACAGTATATCCCCTTCTTATGCGTCTCGTTTATCATCAATCAACTTTCCCTTCCCAGGATGGGAATTCTTTAGTAGTAAAGGTTAAGAAGGTAAAGGGGCCTCCGGTACCTTTGTACTCATCAGACGAAACGAGGAATTGCTTCCACTTCACGAATGTCTTTTGTGTGGTCGTGGAAGATGTTACCGCGGTCTCTGGCTCTGTTTGCACATTGTATTTAATAATAATATTGGGATAGTACTTGGCTAAATCTATACTAATATAATAAAGCTAAACACACTTCTTTGTTGCCTAAGATGTCAGCAATCACAGCATTTTTTCGAATAAAACTTTTTTTTTTTTAATAAAAAGCCCTACACTTACGTCACGCTTTGGGCTATACCTATATTGTAGCACCGTTAAACTTAGGGGTAAATGTTTTTCATAAAAACCCTAATGTGGGTAAGAGACCATAAGTTGTTGCCAACATCAAGGGAGCAAGCTTGCCATGGTTTGACATCATGTCATGTCATTTTGACATTTGCAATTGATAATTTGACGAATGTGAACATTAAAATGTTTTTATAATTTCATGCGTATGAAATCGCATGGGAACAGCTAGTTTTTTAAATATGTTTAAAGATTGTTCCAAGAGTCTACAGAAACATAACTCCTACGACGAACAGTACGGTTGCACCAAGGACAATTACTTTTTGAACATCTATTTTGTATAAGGAATGCGTTTGTCTTTGATGTCATGTCTGAGAAAAACATATTGGGGACTGGGGAGCGAAAATAAATCTGGAATCCTTAAAAGTAGTTATTTCATTAGCTGGTGCTCATCAGGGCCCGACTTCTGGACTCTTGTACATTTACAGCAATCTTTAGACATATATCTAGGTTTAGAAAACTAATAGAAAACGCTTCATTTGATACTAACGACAGTAGTCTCGGAGGAGGCGCTGGAGCCGGAGCACTTCCCAAGCAGTTTGTTGTGACATCGCTTGTGCACGGCGGTCTGACAGACGACACAGCGGTAGCCCTGCTTTCCGAAGCCCCACAGGAAATCTTTGCAGAACGCGCAGAACGTCGGCTGACGGAAAAACTTCGCGACGAACCGGTGGCCATTCACTGCGTGCTCTCTGAAAATTACGAATGCAAATTTTAGTGTATGTGATAAAGTTATTGGCAACTATTGATGTAAACGGTGGGACTTATTTCTAGAAGCGAAACATATTTTTTAAATGGCTATATCATAATTATCGGTTTTTACATGGATTTATTTTTTTCAGAATAAAAAAAAAAGTTCGTGATAAAGCATGGTAGGTATGGTATACTCTTCGGGGTTGCGGACGTAAGCGAAAGCGTGCCCGTGGCCCCGGCCTAAGGCGTTGGAGGAACCGAGGGGTTTAGTGGGTATGCCCCCCATTAGGGGGGAGAGTCCCACATAACTACCGCGTCCCCCTGAGCGCAGAGTATGCGTAAGATGCATTCCCCTCGGGCAAAAAAAAGGTACGGTATACTCTGAAGCTATAAATTAGGCTATGAAACATTTTCTTATCTCATTACATACGTGAACGAGTTACTTACATAGTTAATGTAATGTTTGCATACTATCTACAGAATGGAGAAATTTCGATTGCTTAATCCCTTTAAATTTGCTAAGAAGTTAAAAAGTGCTCTGTACTAATCGAAATAGAATTTAAATTGCAATGGGGGCTGATATTACAAAACTGTTTTGCTTTACTTTGGCCGCGTAGTACGTGGGTGTCCCCAGGTGATAGATGTGTGTTAACTATAATACGAGTAATGCTCGGCATGTGACATGCTCGATATTGAATAATTTCACAGTTCACGGCTTATTGCGCTCACAGATATAACATATATCACAGAGATAACATTGTACAAGTTCATTGTTCTAATTAGACTGAAGAAATCATTTTTATTTTGTTTGAATTCATTAAAAGAACATTAAAGGTTGATTTTGAGAAAACAAGCACAGTATCTGATTAATACTTAGGTATTCTTTTTCTGTATTTAATTCACACAAAGAATCATTCTTTTTCGTAAAGTGCCATCTTCCTTCGAATTACGGCGATCATAATTGCAACTTGCATTCTTAACACCGCGGCTCTATAAAGTGAATGGGATCAAGAGATCATTAATATGATGTAATACTTGGCTTGCATGGTAGGCTCCTAATAGTGTGATATGTTAAAATAGAAGTGGTAACTTACTTGTGGTGTTTGATGGCGCCGCGGCGCTGCGTGATACGTTTGCCTCGCGAGCGCCGCACATCGCTCGCCACGCCGGCCCCACCGTCTCTGCCGACCTTGCGAAACTCTGGGTACCACTGGAATATATACAAAACCATGTTAAAGATGAGTCTTATCTGATTTTATTTTCACTTAGAAACTAATAGATATTGTAAGTCAAGGAAAAATAAAAGTCAGCAGTATGCTCAAAAATTAACTGTAAGTAATTATAATCATGTACGTAGTTAAATAGAAATATTTAATTATGTATTTCTTTATTACAATTCTCAAACGAGCTCTCTACGTCTCAATAGGTCGACGTGTACCCGTCTCGAAGGACCTGAATGCAGCCAGGACCAGAATCGGAACCCGATAGCACTATTTTAGTAACCAATTTACATGGAAGTAATTAATATTTCCATGACAATATATTATTTTAGCATTTTGTTTATGGAATTTCAATCAATACCATAAATCATGGGTTTATTTTTTCTATATGTCATGTCATAAAACTGTCAAACGAGTGTAAAATATCGTATTTTTTAAAAACGGTCTGGTTTATTTCAAATTTATTTATCAACAACAATTCGACATTGCCGCGAAAACTTGGCACGAGCTTTATCATTGAGGTGAGTCATGCTTTTCTTTTTTTACAACCAACATAACGAGAACACTCCGTGGACAATAATCGAAGCCGTTTCGTACAGCAGTTCGCCCCCGACTTCACTCGGTTCGCTTTTACGGTTGTTTTGAGTTTATTGTAGTGCTTTCATAATCCGATTTGCGGCGCGTCGTAAAATGATACGCGGCCAAGAATATTCGCAATTGAGCGTGGAATCACGTATTCGTATTTGGTACCAACTCCGAACGAATGCGGTGAATTAGATTTTCAACCGACAATTATGTACGGTATATCATATACAGATAAGAACTATAAGCGTTATAAAAAGAACAGAGATAATAAGCAGCTTCCATAAGCGGGGAGATGTGAACAGATTCGTATCAAGATTGCGCCAAATGAAACTCTGCTTAACTTTTGGGTTACGGATTTATTATATAGTTATGTACAGTGTAATATATTTAGTCAATCCCCATTAGTAAAGAACGTCGCGAGCGCATCAACACCGAAATTGTCTCAACTCAAGGTCTTTTTTTGTACATTCTCTGGCAAGATCGTATGAATGTCCATTGTAAAATGCGCATCGAATAGCCAAAATATTGCACTTGAAAGTGTAATTGACTGACGGCTGATTGATTTTATGTCCATTGTCTAAGAGGATTACAGAGGTGTCAGTTTATAAACGCATAAACATAAATATTTAAATCTCCATTAATAATAATAAGAATTTGTAAGAAAAATCTTCAAAATGTCAGTGAAAAACATACATTGTCAAGCAACGAGACAATTTGGCTCGAGATGAACAGAAATCGGTAAAGGGTACCAAGGTTGCTCGGCTAACCCATCGGCCGGTAAATGCACGTCTATAAATAGAAGGAACCAACCGCTAAACGTTTGATGGGATTGCTACGTTGGACGTCACGCATTGCTGATAATCAATATCAATCGAACACACACGTGGAAATGGTAGCATAACATTATAGTTTAATTAAAAATCATTAAACAGTTAAGACTTTTTTCGGTAAGAAAAACAACTGACTATTGGAAGAAATAAGTAAACTTGGTCTCAGTTCTTTAAGTTTGTGTATATTAAGAATTGTACAGATTTCATCTTTCAATAAACAATAACTTATATTTGCATAAGATCCTCCCACCTTAACTACGTTCCTTCTCCTTAACATCTATTGGAAATTTATTGACTATTTACTCATTTAATTGTATCGTTATATCCTCAAAACGTCGTTCTACAATAAAAAATGAAACACTAAACGGGTGAATCAGTCAGAAATTGAACAAATCTAAAGGAACGTTTAACGTTTTGTACACTGATGATTCATAAAACATATACAAAATAATCCTCTAATTCGGATGTAAATATTGTTTTAATGAATCAATTTAATGCTAACCGATGGTACATGTTAATCATTCTGTTTGCTATGTAAATAAAGCATGGCCGCCACAGCATGAATGAAGCTAAGACAATGTAAATAAACAGCGATACCGTGGTATGACACACGCATGGGCGGGAATCATACGAGAAGGCTGCAGGCATCAAATTTAAATTTTGTAAATACCATATCTAAAATAGATACGTAAGTATACTTAAGTTCTAAGGCAAAAATTATCTAGGGTCTAATCTGCAATATTATTTTGAGCTTTTGTCTGAATTTAAAAAAAACGAAGCTCAAACGAATTTAAAAGTGCTTAAATAACAAGGGGAAGTTAAAGATAAGGATTGTAACCCTGGGTTACCTAGATGAGCATTAAGTAAAACTCACTCTTTCGAGGGGAAGGCGTTGGACGGGGGCGCGCGCGCGCGGCTGTGCGGGCGTCGTGCGCCTGCGCGCCCCCCCGCCCATGAACATCATCGGGACGCGCCGAACATCGCCGTTCGCCGCGCACGTTCGCTCGCTCGCTACTCTCGCACGCTTGTGTATTTATAAACGGAATTCCACGCGCGCTATTCGCGGCCGGATACTACTTTTTACACGACTTTCAGCACTTACGACGTACGGAGCACTGAGAGGCGGGCTCCTGAATTGTCTGACTGTGCGCGCGCCGGTCGACCGCACGCTTCGTCGCATCGAAAGCTTCCACGGTATTTCGCAGACGATTATATCGCGCAAGAACACGATACGATATAAAACGTTAACTTTTATGTCGACCCATTTATTTCATTTTAAATTCCGACTGATGATATTCCGACTGACGTTTTGGTATCATTGAAATTTCAATATGAAACGCGTCGGATTACTGAAATCGGAGTTTTATCTGTAAATATTTGAAATTACGATTCCGAGCGTAAATTGCTGTTGGGTAATTTTATGTTTATAAAAACGTAACACCAATGATTCGATTCGCGTAAATCGCGGGGCGACTGACTTGCTGACTCACTCAGAGCGGCGTCACGTCGGCGCAGTCAGTCATTCAAACAGTGGTCAATTTTACGAGCGACTTCTGCCTCTGCGATAGACAAATATCCGTAAAATGCGCTTTGTGTAGAGTTAAATAAATTATAACTTCTGACAGTGATTTGTTAACGTAAAAGTACGGTGAGGGATATGAAGGAAAACATATTTGCAAATGCGAAAGAATTTATTGGCAACATAACAGACTTTTGTTATTTGATATTAGATTGGTATATGAAAGATTTACGTGAATTGAATTTACGTGAAGTGATATGATTTAAGGTATTAAATTAATTAAATAAATTAAATAAATTATCTCTAAACATTCCATACTACAGAATTAAGAGTGCTTAATAAAACTCAAACAATATTCGTTTATTTATTCCGACTAAAATTTTTTCATTATCGCTCTTAAAGGTTTAACAATATTAAGATAAAAAAAATATATAGAAAAGTAACTAAACAATCTTTCCTATGTTCAGACCATCTAAGATTTTGACTTTAATTTTTAATGGAAATTTATTTTCGATCCAAGAATGTAAATAATGTATATGACGATTTGAGAATCTGAAAAAAAAAATACTACTATGTAATAAAAATTATTTCAATCATGACTATTACAAACATAAAGTAGGATTTTTTTGATATTTCGTGATTTACTGAAATAAATGCAATTCTTACAGAGATGTAAGTATCGATAGACATGGGGATAATGTAAGCGATGCTCGGTGCAAGGGGGCGCGAGCACCGGACCATCAGAATGAGCAGGTAACGCCGCGCACACGGGGTTATCGACAGCCACTCACTGTCGTAAATTGATTGATTTACACCTTCACTCTGTAATTAACAAACAAAAACTAACAACAGATTTAAAATATAAAGTACTAGCTTTTGCCTATGTTACTCGACGATAACGTAGCTTTTTAATGGTGAAAGAATGTTTGAAATCGGCTCAGTAGTTTTATGGTTATTTCAAAAAACAAAAATACAAATATTTCCTCTTCGTATTATAAATAATAAGGGGTAAAGATGCCTTATTCTGATGTAGTCTTTAATTCTAACGTAGAGTGTTGTCTAAGGTATTTAAAAATGCTTACTTCATACTTAAGTTGAGTTCCATAGAAGCAGTAAATAAACAGTTGTGCGAGCATACATCCCAAATACATGGCCATCGAGAAAAACTCAGCTGATAGTACACTCAGCTAAAAAAAATGATAATTTTAGTTGCTTACATTGACTGATAGATAATTGTCTAAAAATACGTACCCCAACTATCTTATAAACAGTCATACAGATGACCCATGCCATTACGAAGAATTGAACGACCATCGCTTCCGCAAATATTGACTGTACTTCTTTAACAAACCTATAATGAAAATGTTGGTTCTCATTCTTTTGCATCACTATATGTTAATTCAATCTTGAAGCAGTACTAGATGAATGAAGCAAGTAAGCAAACAAAGCAAAAAATTGTAACACAAGAAGCAAAGACTAGCAACAGTGATAATAAACAAGCAATTTACCATAAAATCTGTTGATGATGTTTAACACAGCTTACTAATTTCTTTTGAAATAATGTATTAAATCTTATACTTTCCACATCCTTGTAGTTTTTAATTATGTCATTGTAATCTTCGTTAATTTCTCTTTGTGTATCTGCTAAATGCTCTAAATTATATCTTAACATTTTGATTTGCGTTTTAGCTTGAGCATAAAATGCAACAATAGTACAATCAATTGTGACGTTGCCGTACGCTTGCAGTGTTATTAATATGGACATGTAAGTTAGCGTCAATGCAAACCTGAAGGTAGACGACAAATCGATATCACGTATCTGAATTATTCAAATACAAAAGATGGAAGCTAATGAACTTTTCTCTTTGTTTTCTGGTTTAGTAGAAAAATATGCATATAATGTATACTAAAAGGAAATGGATGGATAGTGAATAGATTAAGAAGGGAGTGATAACTAAAATGCCGGAAAATAGATTAGTCTGAAGGACAGAAACTTACGTCAGTAGAATAAGAATGATTCCTGACAGGTTAAGATTGTAAATACCTTTACTTACACAAGCGTGTCAGTGGTGTCGAATGGGAAATATCCAGTGAACTGAACATCTTCACCCAGAGCGCGGTTGACAACGGGGAATATCGTCCACATGAGCGCACAGAGGAATATCGCACAATGGTACATGCGTAGCAGTCGTAGCATGGACGTAGCGTTGTGCCTCATGACGTCATCTTGGTATTTGTTACCCGGGGCAAAAAGGGACCCTAGATGAGAAAACGTTACCGCTCATTAGCTATAACATGTGCGTCCGTAATTATTTCATTATAATTTTCTGTCCGTAACTATTACGTAATTTGTAGAGTGAAAAGGTTTGATTTTTTATTATATTCAGTAAGCATTTTTTTATTAAATCCAAAGTCTATTGACTTAATTCATCAGTATAGTAATTGAGAAATTAAACCAGCCAATAATTTCGTTGTTTGTTTCCGCAAGGCTTGCTGCCAAAATTTGTTATGAGCGATTGAGACGGCTGTAATGTTTTTTATTCATGTTTTTTTTTTATTTTCTCGTTGCAACACACATTTAGCTTAGCGGTTCTAAATATGTCTGTGAATTATTACAAGAATCACGACCAATATGCGACGAGTTGGGACATATGTAAATGAATACATACGGTCTTTTGACTGTCGGCAGCATGAGTACTCGTGTGGCCGGCATGGCAACTCAATTACCAGTTACTATGTTGTACGCAAGTCTTAAGTTATGGATTTTAGACTAATTTACCGTTAATTGTTTGAATGACGCGGTCGATGCGCGCCGTCCGGACATTGAATGCGACTTGCTTGCCCAATGAGTTTAAGGTTGTAAGAAGAATGAATAAGGTGTTCACAATTTCATGGGTGCTATTCCGGACCTGGGGATCAAATATGAATTTTGCATTCAACTACAACTGTTAGTTTCTTCTAAAGCGAGGTAAATGTAGTCATTTATAAACTTGCCTGAATTACACGTAATACATGTTGCAAATTATATAAAATGACAAGAAACCAAACAACACTACGGTAATACATGTTCAAGGTTTGCTTATATTTAGACGACGACTTAAAAACCATTTTAAAATATCCAACTCTTGCCAAAGCATTAAAATGCGGCTTGAAAGCATCGAAACTACTGTACATGATTATGGCAATAAAAAAAAACTATGATTTGTCGCCACTTTGTCTGAAATATATCTGAAGGCCCCATTAATGTATCAACCTACACAAGCCACTAAAATTCAAACGTTTTTATGTTTCTTCAGTGATATACAGGTTGATAAAGTGTAATGATTTTGTTGTTATTTTGCCTTAATTATAAAACTAGTTTTAAAATCAATAACAACTTACTTTTTACAAATAACAGATGTTGATGTCTTGATAATCATACTTCATACTAATGTTATAAATGCGAAAATTTAGATGGATGGATGAATGTTTGTTAGAGTTTATAGCCTAAACGGCTGAACGGATTTCGATGAATTTGGTACATATGTAGAGGATAGTCTGGAACAACACATAGGCTACTCACTTTTCTTTTTTTAATTCCACGCGGAAGGAGTCGCGAGTGTAAGCTAAGCTATACATAAATATAATAATATAACTATCTATTTAATTACCTTTTATGTAAAGCTCAATCTGCTTCATATTTAAAATAACAAAGAACTTGCAAATAACTTTTTTCAAATAAATAGTATTTCCATGCAAATTTGTCATTATATAAATAAAAATATGTCAACTAAGAAGTTTACAGTTTTAGTTTGTTAACTAATTTTAGTTAATAATTTACAATACTGATAAATAAACCTCTTGCCTCCCTGTATAACATCCTCAAATCTAATTAAGTACACCAAGGCGCTAATTTTCGTATGTAGACAATTAAGAAAGTACAAATCACATTTGTAATTGAATATCTGTTAATTTTAGTTTATTGTTAATAAGCACTCTGCTCTATTGCTCTATATTCAAGCATTTATTGAATTTATTTGCCTAATCTTAATAAAATCGAACGTAATTTTCACTTATATGCTGTGTTTCTAAATTTGAAAAACAATTCTACTTTTTAAAGCCAAAGACAAACGTGACCAGCTGGTACATCTGTAGGCAATAAAAGATTACATTCAAGAGAAAATCTTTATTACTGATAAATGAAATGTATCTTCTAATTATAAGCAAAATCATTACATTCAAAAACAAAACATTAATGTGTTATTAAACATTAAAAATAGTTATGCTTCGCAAAATTTATTTGAAATAAGTTTCGGTGACGTCAAAAGTATACGAATATAAACTATTTACGATCCAAAAACGTGTACAATGAATACGAAGATTTCACGACCTGAAAAAAATATGCAATTACTTTATCAAACATTCTTTACATTTGTTGTATAATACATCCATAATGTTAGGCATCAGCATGAACAACAGTCTTATTCACAGTAACGAGAACGATTACGATTAACTACGATTTTGTAAGACGTAAAAAATCGTGGTTAATTTAAAAGTAAATCCGTTCAAACCAGCTTTGATTTTTTCATTACAGAACATCCTGTTTCAAAATATGAAAATAAGTACTTAAGTGTTCTTACAGAGATAAAACTGTCGATAGACATGGGAACAACGTAGGCGATATACAACGATATGGGCTGGAAACAGCGAGCCATCATGATGAGCAGCGGCCGTGCCATGTGTGGAGGCAACGCCATCCATTCCGCTTCATATATTGCCTGGCTTACCAGGTCACTCTGTGTGGTAAAAAAAATATTCATAGATTAACACGCGGAGCGAGTTTGCCAAATTGGCAACATCTCTTATAAAATAATAGATATGCTTGCTAGGATGTACGCTACGTTAAGTAAAGTCAAAGTAGTCAGTCATATACGTCTTTGCAAATTGTGGCTAAATCACTTACCTCCTTCAAAGAATTAGAAAAAAGCTTTTCGTACTGACCTCATATGTTAGTTGTGTCCCATAGTAACAGAATAAAAACAACTGCATCAATATGCAGGCCAAATAAATGATCATTGTGATAAATTCTGCTGATAGAATTTTCACCTAGAAGTAAACGATAAAACGTTATAACGAGCGCTTTATTTTCGCGATTAAAAAGTTTGAAAATCATACATACGGCAACTAATTTGAAAACAGTCATACAAATGATCCACGCTACAACTATGAATTGCATCACCAATGCTTCAGCAAATATTGATTCCGTCTCCTTCACTAGCCTATAAATATCTACAAATGTATTTAAAGCTGACAATCCATAGTATTAAATATATAAAAAGATAAAACGCAAGTAATAAAACAAGCAAGTAAACTAGCGCGTACCATCCTTCGACCACATCTTTACCTTGGACAAGGTGGGATAGTGGTCAAGCGCTGGTTTTGCAATTTAAAGAAAAAAAGTAATAGTAGTAGTAAAATGATGCACTCAAAGGGTCATCACCAAAAATACTAAATTTTGCAATACTGGTGATGGTGGTTAACGAATTTCACAAATTCTTTATGGAAAGAAATCTTTAAGCCTGTCACTGCATTTTCTTAAGAAATTGAAAAATGATAAAGTCAAAGGTGATAGGAAACAGAACATTTCGTTTTACCATACAGTTAGTTGATGACGTTTAACACATTGGGTTAATCTTCTTTGAAATAGATCTTTGAATGTGTCAGTGTGGATTTCTTTGTGTGGTACGGTGGGAGTTTCATCATCTTCGCCGTATTCGATTTCATCTTCTGTATCCACCAGATGTCGCAAGTTATTCCTAAGTATTTGTAATTGTAATCTGCCTTGCATGTAGAATGCTACAATCAAACAATCCATAGACACGGTGGCGAAACTCAGCCATGCGACGTGTATCGCCACGTATATAACTACGAGCAAAAATCTGTGGAAAAAAAATTAAAACTGAATGCACTGAAAGATGTCAAATCTTGGACTTCGCAGGCGCAGAGACACTATATGTAAGATCATAATAATAGCCCCCCTCAAAACCTAGCCTGGTCCATTTGCTTGTGATGCCCATGACAAATTTTGTGTATTCATAAAAAATAAATTTACTATACTGGTAATCCTGTATCTATAAGCTGGAAGAAACAAACAATAAATAGCTTGGATAATATTAAAAGAAATGAAACCAAGGATAAACTTACGCCGGCTGTTTGGATGTGTCGAAAGGATAGTACATACTGAAAGACACCTCCTGTCCGGAGAGACGAATCATGATGGGGTATGCCATCCACATGATAAAAAGGAACACCACCATAACTTGATAGCATCGCATTAGTATTATCATCTCTGAAGAGTTACGAGTCAACAGCTTATCGTGATATTTGTTGGTAGGAGCAAATACGGGTCCTGTAGCATATACTGCTGATTAATATGTTAACAAAAATGAAGCCCTTTTTGACCGACTTCCCAAAAGAAGGAGGTACTCAATTCGTCTGTATGTTTTTTTTTTTTTTTTATGTGTGTTACGGCATAACTCCGCCGCTAGTGGACCGACTTTGATAAATTTTATTTTATCCGAAAGGTAATGCTTGCAGGTGGGTCCCATTTTTTTGTTTGATTTTTGGAGTTATTTAAATTAATTTTAATTAACCTCGAAACATCTAACACAATTATTAGTAATTACTAATAAATCTACTATAAGGGTACGATTACATTAGTCGATACAGAATGCGTCGTGTGTGAGAATTCATGTCCCCGCATGTCAAAGTGCCCGCATGCGAGGATCTTTTTCATTTGATAGCAACAGCATGCGTTGGACTTTACTATCTACTATACCTTACCACGCACTAAACTTCTCAGCTGTATAACAACCGAGTTATCGACTGATGAAATTACTTCCTTAGACGATATTTACTAACCATTAAAGCATCCATTAAGGACTCTGGGTGCACTTATTTAAATTAACATTATATCTTACCTTTGATAGCATCAACGATTTTGTCAACGCGTTTAGTACGGTAATTGAAAGCCACCTGCTTGCCCAACGAGTTCAAAAGTGTTAAAAAGACGTACATTGCGTTTACAACTTCCATAATATCGTGTCTGACCTGCGAATAATAATACAATAACACTAAACAAACTTACAGAGTTTGAAATTAGCAACAATTGTAATAAAAATGTCTTTTAATCTTAGCGTCTGTGTTCTTTCTCCTTCGTTGTTTAAAGGTAAGCAACGCATCTGCAATTGCAGATGTATATGGGCAGCAGTGACTTCGCTTTTTCGGTTAATTTATACCACCTTATATTAAAAAAATGTTAATTTAAAAATAAGCTTACCTCAATTACACGTAAAACATGCTGTACATTATATATTATGAAAATAAACCAAACGAGTATTCGATAGTAATAATGTAAAATTTCTTTGGTTTTCGATGTTGGTGTCATCAATTTGTAATAACCAAGATTTGCGAATGTTTCGAAATGTGGTATGAAAGTTTCGAAATTTTTACTCGTGTTCGTGTGTTGTGCCATTTTTATATATCAAATTGTTATTTGTTTGTAAGCTTGAAGAAGGTAATTTATCGTCAGAGTATGAATTACTTCTGACTATTGTAATATTGTACAATAAACATTTACCAAGGACATTTTTGTCGTACTTATAGATAATTATTAATTGCTATTAAAGAGTGATTGTTAATGAGTGGTATAAAATATTTACATGATAAATATTAAAAGAATATGCTTATTTATATACCAAATTTCGTGTCGGATTTCAGAATCTTTGTCCAAAATTGATGTAGAATTTTGCTTAATTTTCAATTAAAAATAATGCCTTTCTAAAAAAATATTAGATATAAAAATCCTAAGATTTTTTTAACATTGTTTCTGATGCAATATAACTTAGTAATTATAATAAATTATTAAATAATATGAAAGGTATTTGCATTTGAATTTTATTTATTTAAATCTTTATGCAAATATTGTAATACAAATGTTTAAACTATGCTAATACAAAAAACTTATACTGTTTATTGTGTTTCTGTAGATTAATGTTTTACTTAAACCGATAAGTGGGTAAGCTAGGATGGTAAAATAAAAAAAACTGAATTAAAAAAAACATTACCACATGTATAATGTGAAAGAAAACATGCAATATAGAATAATTAATTTCATTCAATAATTACTAAATAAATAGGGGCAATTAACATCAATTATGTTGTTTACTTAATAGATACTGGGTCCTGGGCCTTTAAAAAATGTACCTAAAATGTACTATTTAGTACCTCGCTCAAAAAAAATTGTACTTTCATTAATACATAAATTTTCTTTAATACATTAATTTGGACTATACAATAGTCAGCCGTGAAATCCTACTCCGTAAATTAAGTTGAAAGTCGACAATTTGGTATAATCTTACCACATTTTTCTTGTATCTTAAACTCCGAAACTCAATGAATAAAAGTTTTTTTACGTGAATATGAAACTGAAAACCCTATTTTGAACATTTTGTATAGTTCTTTGAAACTACTGTAAATAATCCCTTCTACTATTTGATAAAGTATTGCTTACGAATTTTCAAGATTTTTGTCATATAGTATCCTCGATATATTTTTTTAAAACACTTGTTAATAAGGTTACTTTTGGAAGAATTTTCAATTAAACTAGTAGAAGGGGAATGAATACGTACTAAAACATTGGAAATAAAGAATAGATTTTTTTTATTGATGGATTACATTTAAAAACTTTAAAATACAGTATTCACATGGCAATACCGAGTGATTTTATATTTTTTTCTGAAATACTCACTTAAACTTGGCCTTTAACTTGATAAAACTAACTTTTGCATACGTTTAAAAAGCTCCTCCTGTATAATGTAATTATAGAAAACATAACACCGAAGTCTCATTTTTTTTAAATACTATAGTAATAGGCGCAATAAAATAAATTATGTTGTTTAGTTAATTTACCCTTCGCACTTATTGCGCCATTCAAGACCTAGGTCCTCGGCCTTGAAACGTTGGGCTTAGTTTAGATGTCCTAAACTCAATAGTCAAAAGCGCCAATTTACGGTACCTATTTGGTATGATCCTAGCACATTTGTCTTGGATATACATACATATTATACACATTAATACTACCAGTAAATGCATCATTAAAGTTACAGTACTGCATTCAATTTACTATTCTTTTTAAAAGAAACGTATGTAGAACCCTGCTTGGACCAAATCTGGTAATAATAGCGAAGTAACAACCTGAGCCGAAGCTCTTTATAGGATCCTTAAGCTCAATTACTCATGAAAGACGTTTAGGAAGCGCCATCTGCACTCGGCCTCTCCAACCCGGTGAATCTGTAATCTGAGAAATTTCGCGTTTCGTCTGATGAGTGTGGTACCGGAGGCCAAACTTAAGTCCCTTTTACTTCCCACCCTTTTTTGTAAGAAAAAGATGGATGGATGTTACCAGAGCCAGCGAGCGAATGCCCGACTTTCAAATATGGCGGCTTTTAAATAATGTCAGAAATGGCGCCCCACTTAAAATGTCTATTATTCCTTATAATATAGTGATGAAGTGAGATCTCTTAGTTTCAACATGGAGTAAAAAGTTCATCGGTAGATGTAGGACTAGGGGGAGGTGACTGAATTGAGTAAATGATAACCCGCATAGAATAGAATATTAAAGTACGAAACGAATAAGGGGAGATTATTCTTTTCTCACTTTACTAAGATAATTGGAAAATTCATTTCACTTTTTAATATCTTGAAGTAGGATATTTGAAGACATTGATTATTACTATTAATTGTATCATATTATACGTGACAGATTGTTTTTGTACAGTCTTTTACTTACACAATTCTTCTTACGAAGAAGAATGTCTTTTCTTCTTTTGTTACCTAGATAAAGTTATAATTAAAAAAGTCGTATTCAATTAATAAATCTTTATTTTGCTAAGTAAATTAGTTTTTATGACATAAATGGAATATTTCATCCATTATTATTAGCTTATATAAAACTTATATTATACCAAGAAACAAACATCGATTTATATTAATATAGCAAAAGATATAGAAACAAAATAATTAACCATAGACACATACCGACTTACAAATAAACGCGGTTCCAAATTTTTTAGTTACTAATATTTGCTTATACTCAGTTTATTCCTAAGTTTAACTTTATACTGCGTTTATTTGTAAGGCTGATAGAGTTATTGTAGCAATATGATCAAAAGCACTAAATACTTACCTAGGTACCTAATTTACTGTTAACATATTTACTATCTGCATCATAACTAGATAGTAAAACATATTCCATGTAGCGGACAGAACATTCTCGAATAAATAAGCGAATTACTTCAGATCCAGAAATGTGTACAAAGAATAAGAAAACTTCACGACCTGAAAAAGTACAAACATAGCTTTTTGTTAAACAACAACCAATTGCCAATAATTATAAAAAAAAATTAGTTATCTCACAAGAGAGCAATCCTTACAGAAATAAATATGTCTAGTGACATGGGCACGATGTAGGCAACGCAAGGCTCTATAGGCCGGTAGCAGCGCTCCATCATGATGAGCAGCGACCGACGCAGCCGCGGCGACACCGCCGGCCAATCTGACTCGTAGATTGATTGGTTCACGAACTCACTCTATGGAGGAAAAAGTAATTTATAAATAACGATACCTATAGTATAAGTACATTTATAATGTACTAAGTTACATTATTTAAAACAGACAGACCTCATCTTTAAGTTGTGTTCCAAAGTAGCAAATGAGAAACAGTTGCACCAATACGCAGTTCATATAGGCGATCATTGTCATAAACTCAGCTGATAGAAAATCCAGCTGAAAGAAAACACATTGGAAACAAACTCCAATATCATTTAAATAGTTAATCTAAAACATAAAATAAAATGAGAACATACGCTAACTATTTTATAAAGAGTCATACAGATGACCCAGGCCATGACTAAAAATTGCAGAATCATTGATGATCTAAATGTGGATTCAACTACATCGACGAGCCTGTCGAAAGAAAAAAGATAAATAAAAGGTGAGACTGAGATGACGTATGATAGAGTTATTTGGAGGAGAAAAATCTATCGCGCCGAACCTACGGGGATAGGATAAGGAGGAGGAGGAGGAGGATGATGATGATGATGATGAAAAGGTTAAATTGCTTAAGTAACTAGTACAAATAATCTTGCAGCTTCTTTTATTACAAGTATTTTTAATTTACATATTGCAATTTAATAAGTCTAATTAGGAATCTATACTTATATTATAAAGATATTATAAGGAGGAAAAATTGTACTTTTTATGTATTAAAATAACCTAAAACTACTGGGCCGATTTCAAAAATTCTTTCATCATTAGAAAGGTAAACTATCTATGAGTAACATAGGGTTATGTCCTTTATTGATTTTTAATTTCACGCAGAAAAAATCGCGTATAAGATAATTTGTTATCATACTTAAGATACTTACCATACAATCAGTTGATGACGTTTTACACACCTCACTAATCTTGCGTGGAACAGATCATTAAATCTCATATTTTCTAAATCTCTGTACAATTTCACTTCAATTTTCTCATTATTTTCATTACTGTCCTCGTCTTCTAAATCCGCTATATGCATTAAATTATGCCTTAACATTTGCAATTGCAGTCGCGCTTGCATATAGAAACCATATACAGTGCAGTCCATCGTCGCAGTGGATAATGATACCCAGTGTACCATGATCGTAATATATAATACAACCAACAAAAACCTGTAACAAATGAGGGACAAAGAACGATGTCGTGGTTTAAGAAATTTCGCCAGTGGTTGGGAATGAATGTTTGAACCAGAGACATTTAGCTGTGCTTCTCCAGCATTTTTGCTCTGTGACAAACTTTTTGAAATCTATGGTGACGCTTCCGCTGATCTCTTTTTAAACCCAACCTCGGAAAGACGCGGATGCAAATGTGTCAAAGTTACAATTGTGCCATATATTTTTTCTATACCAAAATTCACAAAATTCACAGTGGTAGTGCCCGCTTTAACATCTTAGCACTGCAGGGCCGGCGCGCCTTGTGTAATACCACGACCACACAGAAGACAGGCGTGAAGTGGAAGTAATTCCGTGTTTCGTCTGATGAGTGTGGTGCCGGAGGCCTAATTTAAGTCCCTTACTCCTTACCACCCTTTTCTCATAAGGAGAGGATGGGAAGGGGAAGTGGATTTGACAGTGGAGGAGATGCATAGGAGGGGGAAATATCCTCTTTATGTGCGTTTCCTCCTCCGTCGGATAAGGGTAGGCAACGCATCTGCAATAGCGGATGACTATGAGCAGCGGTCGCTTCGCCATTTTGGCGGATTCGGGTGGCCGCTTGCTCGTTTGTCACCTTATGTTATTAAAAAAAAAAGTTTTTTATAATACCAAAAGATTTTTATTCCTTTTGTTCTGCAATGAACAATGAGTAGTTGGTTAATCCTGAACTGCTGTTCCAAGTGTCTAATACCTAGATTGTCCTGATAATTACCGAAATTAAAATAATACTTGTCATGGTTTTGTTATCAATCGCATACTTACACCGACAGTCTTTCGGTGCTGAATGAGAAATGCATATCGAACTTCACTTCTTGCCCTAAGAAGCGACACGCCAATGGATACGTCATCCACAAGAGCGAGCATATTATCATCAACGCGTGGTTCGATCTCAGCAACAGCCACATGTTTTTAGCATTGCGCTCCATAAGCTCTTCGTGCGTTTTGCTATTTGGAGCAAATACTGGCCCTGTAATATTTAATTTAATAAAAACAAGATTTCATATGAATTATTAAATTCACAAGATAATCATAATTTGTCGTGATTTATTTTTAAACTTTCTGAATTCGATCTGCATCTCTGACACTATTTCTACAAGATGTCTTAACCTTTATTTAGCTAAACTATGATTATGAGTTGGTAACTAACATTAAGAATTACAACTTTTGATATTTATGTAACAGTAGCTGTCGCCCGCGACTCCATCCGCGTGGAAAAAAAAAAGTGAGTGACCTATGTATTCTTCCTATCTAGACTATCCTCTACGTCTATACCAAATTTCATTGAAATTTGTTCAGCCTTCTAACAAACATCCATCCATCCATCCATCCATCCATCCATCCATCCATCTAAACATTCGCATTTATAATATTTGTATGATATGATTAGCATTATGTATATCCGATACCCCTTATCGCTTCAGCAATTTTCTCGATACGTCCTCTTCGGATGTTATAAACCAATAGTTTTCCGAGCGAGTTGTAGAGAGTTAACAAAACGTACAATGTGTTTACCATTTCTTCGGCATCGTCCCGAAGCTGTAAAACAAAGAATGAGAATTTTAAACAGCGAGCTTTTACGCACAGTCTAGAAGCAGATTTGCTCTCAGTTAACCAAGACTAGATAAATATTAAGGAATAATACATAAATATTAAGGACACTGACAACTATTATACGAGTATATAGCGCCGATCTAGAATGTATTTGTAATGAGCACGCTTCTACATTTCCAAAAAAAAATAAGCTTAATTTTGGTTGATGAGAGCGTAGAAAAACTATTTACTTCTCAATTAAATTATTTTGACAGTGGTAGAACCCGCTTTAACATCTTCGCACGAATGGGCCTGCTTGAAAACAGGAGTGAAGTTGAAGCAATTCCGTATTTCCTTTGCTGAGTGTGGGGCCGATGGCCTAATTTTAGTCCAACTCCCGTTCCACCATTTTCTTAAGAGGAAAGGATGAGAACAAAAAAATGTAAATTTGACGATGGAAGAGACGCATAGAAAGGGGAAATCCTGTCCTGTTTATGTGCGTCTCCACCTCCATCAATTAAGGGTAGGCAACGCATCTGCAATTGCGGATGTTTATAGGCAGTAGTCGCTTTCCATTTCGGTGGATCAGGTGACCGCTTACTCGTATGCCACTTTAGATTATTAAAAAAAATGTCTTCAAACACTAGCGGAATCAAAAAGTAAACTTACCTTGTAAACTTGAACCATATGTTGAAAGCAAAATGTACAGAAAACGATTAAAACTAATATGCGATAGTAACGGTGTAGAGTTTGCTTCATTTTTGTGTTCGACTTATCTATTTCATAACATCCTGACATTTTCATAAAACTATAATGAGGTTTGAACGCATCAAAATTATTTTTCATGTTTAACAGAAAATAGAACAATCAACTATAATAATATCGCTACAATGTTTACCTTGCAAATATTATAAACTTGCGCACTATGTTAAATTAACAATTATACACTATACATTAGTATACAGTATGTTACAAAATGCAACATATTTACATATATGAAAATAACATTACACTACTTTTACCTATCATTTATTCTGACAGAACATCCGCTTAAAAACATACTGTTAATCTTTTTATCAAGAAGATTACGAGGAAAGATCGGTCTCTTTTAATTGTCCAAAACAAGGGTAGGTCATTGTAGTATTAGTACATACGATACTTTAATTTTTCATAATAACAATTGTTTTCATGGCTATTGTTAACATTTTCTATTTTCAACACGAGAAAGCAGTAACTTATACCTCTTTTTTCTAACGTTTACGATTATTAGGAATATCATCTCCCTGTATCATGATACAAATTACATCAATTATTGCAATTAATATCAATTACGTTGTTTATTTAATTACCACTTCGCAATAAATACCACAACAAATAAGAGTTTTAGTCGACCATGAAACTAGCGATAACGTTTGTGATGCAAGAGTTAAAAGTAAAAAAAATACAATACAAATTAAAAAAAAATGATTACATCTAAGTCGTCTTATTTCATTAAAATCCAGTAAAATCCCTGGAGAAAGCCAGCTGGATAATTTTAAATCAGAATTTTCAATGCTGATAATGATTGCATCTTCGATTTATAGCTATTGTCATCCGAATGCAGAAAAAACTATTTAGTGGAACACAATTATCTTTATGTGTATTATCAACTTATTTTCGATCCAGAAATGTGTACAAAGAATATGAGAATTTCACCACCTGCGAAAAGCAATAAAGTATTTGCTTAAACCACTAATAAGAGGATTCCTTCTATTACCATAAATTACAAATGTATTCTTGATCATAGCTTAGTATTAAAACAACAAATTGTAATTAGCTTTAAGTTAGTTAGTGTAAATGTAATTGAAATTTATCAATCTTTTTTGTTACAATTAAATTATTTCTATTTGTATTTCTAACACATATTTTTTTAAAAGGTATTACAAACAATATACGAATAAGTCAAAGCGAATAGAACTGCTACATAAAACCCTTCTTTCTTTCTTTGTCTCTCTTCTCTAAAGGTAACTCACGAATCGTGATTTATAGAAGTAGGTTCTAGTTATTTCCTGAAAGTTTTGGTTAACTTTGTCTTGATTACCATAACATTTAAAGATGTAAATGAAAAGTTTCTCACAGATATAAAAGTATCTAGAGACATGGGCACGATGTAGGCGATGCAAGGCGCTATAGGCCGGTAGCAGCGCTCCATCATGATAAGCAGCGACCGACGTAGCCGCGGCGACACCGCCGGCCAATCTGACTCGTAGATTGATTGGTTCACGAACTCACTCTGTGAAGAAAAACTTTTGAAATTGACAATTCTTTTAATAACACTTATGGTATAAGTAGTATTCCACGCCAGTGAGTGTCCCGATAACAGTAACTTAATTGTAACAGTAACAAGTGACTTGCCTCGTCTTTAAGTTGCGTTCCAAAGTAGCAGTAAATGAATAATTGAAACAAAATACAACTCAAATATACAATCATTGCCAGAAATTCCACTGACAATATATCAATCTGAAAGTAGACGTTAATAAATACATAAGTTGTACAAGATTTAGTTCAACAAGAAAGTTAAAATACCGCAGCTATCTTGTAAATAGTCATACAGATGATCCAGGCCATCACTAGAATCTGCAAAACCATTGGAGTACCGAATATTGACTCGATTTCATCAACTAGCCTGCGAAAATTAATAACACAAAAAGAAAATTTGACTTAAAATGTTTACCAACAATATTAACCAGTATTAAATATTCCATACCAAACTATCAACTCATGTCGTTTCTTACACATGACTAATCTTCTGTAGAATATGTTTTTAAACCTTGTACTTTCCACATCTCTGTACATTTTCACTGTCATTTTGTCATCTTCGTCATCATCTTCTACATCCCCTAGATGTGTTAAATTGTCTCTTAACATTTGCGATTGTAACTGCGCTTGCATGTACAAGGAGACAATTATGCAGTCTATTGATAGAGTGAATAACGACACCCAATGCACTATCAATGCAACGTAAACAACCACCGATATAAACCTGTAAAGTATGTCATATCAAAATTAAAAATGAATCAATCTAATAGAGCAGGAGTTCACGCAAACTAGAAAGTCACTAGCCAACATTGATTAAACCCAAAAAGCTCTGGCAGATTTTGTTAATCCACCAAGAAGTCGGGTCCAATATGACACTTTAATTTGGTGGTCTAAAATCCTATCATGTTTGGAAACCACTGCAACTTTTACTTACACTGGAAGTCTATCTGTTTCGAACGGATAGTACATGCTGAACCGCACTTATTGCCCGGAGAGACGAATCATTAACGGAAATATCATCCACAAGACGGAACACGACATCGAAACGCATAAGTTCATTCTCAGAACTCGCAACATCGAAACTGCGTTGCGCTGAACAAGTTCTTCTTGATATTTGTTACGCGCAGCAAAAACTGATCCTGTAATGTGGTTTGCATTTAAACTTTACCGATGCTCTTGGTAAGGCTGCGTACAATTATGTAAATTACATTGAAGAAATACTACATATCAGCTATACTACGAAGCATTGAAGTAACAGGAGTACTATTTTAAAAAGTAACTTAATCGTAGCTCTACGGCGTAGAACCTACGCTACGCTGCTACATATTAGGGGTAATACAGCTACGTAATAAAGTAGTTTAATGTTTTACCCTTTATGACTTCAATAATATGCTCGATTCGTGCATTTCGGATATTGATAGTGAGTACTTTACATTCAGAGTTCATAAGAGTAAGAAACACCTATAGTGTATTTATTACTTCTTCGATATCGTGACGAATCTGAAAAAAAAATAAAGCAGCAAAATAATCGAATGGTATGTTATGTACTAAAACCGGTTCATTTGATTTAGCTTAAAAAACAATAAATGTAACTATCCACATACAGATTATGCGCAAAACATTACTCTTTGTTACTAAATTATGATTTAAGTAACTTTTTATTTTAGTTTTTTTTTATAACATAAGGTGGCAAACAAGCAAGCGGCCACCTGAAATCGCCAAAGTGGCGAAGCGACCGCTGCCCATAGACATCCGAAATTGCGGATGCGTTTCCTACCCTTATCCGACGGAAGAGGAGACGCACATAAAGAGGGTATTTCCCCTTCCTATGCATCTCCTCCACTGTCAAATCCACTTCCTCTTCCCAACCTCTCTTTACAAAAAAAGGGTGGTAAAGAGAAAGGGACTTAAATTAGGCCTCCGGCACAACACTCATCAGACGAAACACGATTAGTTATATCTTTACGATAAAAAATGTTTAATTTAACTCGCCTGAATTAGACGTATAACGTGTTGTGATAGAAAAATTAAATAAATAACCGAAACGGTTATTCTATAACAAGTGTGTAATGTCTCTTTCATTTTAGATGTTGGCTTATCCATAATTTTGTAACATCCTGTCATCACCAAATATCTGAAATGTGGTTTAAAACCGTCGAAATTACTTTTCATGGTTACAACATAAAAAAAACAACAAAGTGTCTACAAAGCCTGAATTACATCTGGAAATTTACAAAAGTAAATTTCATAATACAAAGACCAATTATGATATTTAATATTTATATACAGGGCGTACCTAGAACCAATAGAAAAAACTCAAAATTAATTAATTGTGGACTCTGAATTACCGCACGGTTTTCCATACATAACTTTTCCAGAAACTGTTACACTTTTTCTCCTTCTTAGGGATTTCAGAAATGTTTGAAACGTTAGCATATTTTGTATTTTCTTTACATACTTTATCTAACAATTCCAGATAATACTTCGTCTTACATAAAAATTATGATCAAAAAATTATAATGAGCGTCGGTGGCTTCGTGGTTTAAGCACTTGACTTGTAATCTACAGGTCTTAAGTTCGAATCCGTACGAAGACGTTCTTACGGTGAAGGAAAACAGCTCGATGCAACCTTCACATATCAGCAAAGAAATTTAAAGATATTTGTAAAGTCAACCAACTCGCACTCGGCCAGCATGGTTGACTATGGCCTAGTCACCCTAATTTGGAGTAAGCTCCGAGCCCCTCGGTGAGGAGCTATAGTGAGCTGGTGATGATGATGAATTATAATTAAAGATTAAATAGGCCATCATCTGTACATAAAATTGCTTACATGTTTTAAGTTTTAGGTTAAATGTACAAAAATAAACCTACCTCCTGTGTATATGATTAAAATAAATTATGAAAGTGTTAATTTTCGCAATCGGTCTATTAGATATTTACTTAATGTTTAGTATTAAAGAACAATGAGTCTTCCTAATAAGTACTTAGCGCTTTACAACGCCATAACTACATAAGTTCTCAAATTGCAAACACATGTTGTGTTACATCAAATTACCAGAAGAAGCGTCGGTTTTCACTGACTTTCATTTCAAACTATGCCATTTCTGTGGGTTTATGGACATCCTCTGACACCACCACATGTTGTCATTTCTCACAACAGTAGATACGTATGTAGAACAAAATATGAGCATAGAAACCAACTTCTTTAAAGTCCCGAACTAATGAAATAAAGTAAAGATTTCGAATGCTTTATTGCGGTAGGAAAATCAATGACTATATTATGATATGACTAGTTCTTGCCCGCGACTCCGTCCACGCAATATTAAGATAAAAATGTAGCCCATAATATTATGGGCTACATTTTTTTCACTTATAATTCACTATAGTGAATTCCGGTTGAAATCGGTCCAGCCATTTCGGAGATTACCCGGAACAAACAGGGCTTGCGGACAGACAGACAGACAAAAAAAATTAATATGATTTTCGTTATCAGCAAAGCAAGTCCATCTTCCTGAAATCTGGAATTTTTCTTTTTATATTACAAACTGACACTCCAATTTCATTATATGTATAGATAGACTAGCGTTCGCCCGAGACTTCGTCCGCGTGGAATTAAAAAAAAACAAAAGTGAGTAGCCTATGTGTTCTTCCAGACTATCCTCTACATCTATACCGAATTTCACCGAAATCGGTTTAGCTGTTTAGACTGCAAACTCTAACAAACATCCATCCATCCATCTAAACTTTCGTATTTATGAGTATGAATATGATTACTAAATAAATGGAATAAGTCAATTGAAGGGCGATCTATTTCTGATAGTATTTAGTAACAGCAAGGCATACTACTACAGCAACTTTTATTTCCTCTGATTGTTTATAGGCAGATTGTTCATAAAACCATGTGAATGTGAACACCGTGTTTAATATAACCTTGATGTGCTCCTTGTCTAGTCGGTTAAATGAGGTTTTAAATAAAACTTCACAAATTCCATTTACTTTATTTATATTGTTAACATTTAGGAGCTAATGCGAGCGAATTTAACGTTGGTAACCTTATGTTGGAAATTTCGGGCCAATTGCAACTACATTGATTGCAAGAAGAAACATAAATAAAATAATCTGATAGCATTTTAAATTTATTCATGTAACAACAATTTGAAATTTAACTCTGGTCCAGAAATGTGTATAGAGAATATGCAGATTTCACAATCTGAAAAAAAAAAACAATACAGTGGTACAGTACACAATACATGTTTTGAATTGGTCGGCTTTCCCAGTTTAATGCCACGACCACTAAAACAACTGTCAAGTGGCCACATAAAAGGGAAGGCGTCTTTTCGTATAAGAAGGGACGGAGGAGGGGATTTAAAGGGGAAGTGGACACAGAGGTAGATTAGAATATTTTTATTCATTATCCTTAATTTGGAAATATTATTTTACTCCGCATTAAATTATATAAAAAATACATTTTATTGTTTACATTTGCCAAATTATCTATTGCAAATGTCAAAATAACATGACATGATGTCAAATCATGGCAACTTTGCTTCCTTGATGTTGGCTGCAACTTATGGTCTCTTTCCCACATTAGGGTTTTTATCCAAAATATTTGCCTCTAAGTTTAACAGCGTGAAAATATATATCCTAAAGCGTGACGTAAGTGTAGGGCTTTTTATTAAGAAAGATATTCGAAAATATGCTGTAATTGCTGACATCTTAGGCAACAAAGAAGTGCGTGTTTACGCTTTATTATATTAGTATTGATTAGTAATGTAATTCTCACAGATATAAATGTATCAAGAGACATAGGCACGACGTATGCAATGCAGGGTGCCACAGGCTGGTAGCAGCGCTCCATCATGATGAGAAGCGGTCGACGCAGCCGCGGCGACACCGCCGGCCAATCTGACTCGTATATTGATTGGTTCACGTATTCACTCTGTGGATTAATAAAGAACTATAAGAATCTGATGTTACATTGTTTCATCTTTCCAAAGAACTTACCTCATCTTTAAGTTGCGTGCCGTAGTAGCAAAAAAGAAATAATTGTAGCAACACGCAGCCTAAATATACAATCATTGTTACGAACTCTGCTGACATCACATTCAACTGAAAATTAACTTCATTAAATGACCTGCTTTTTCTAATTACTTATAACGATTCAATACGAGGAACATACGCCAATTATCTTGTAAACAGTCATACAGATGATCCAGGCCATGACTAAGAATTGTAGAACCATTGATGACCCAAATACAGATTCAACTTCATCGACCAGCCTGTGTATAGAAAAATATTAATCTACTGTACATAGAGTCTTTTTTTTATAATATAAGGTGGCAAACGAGCAAGTGGCCACCTGAGTCCACCCAAATGGAAAGCGACCGGTGCCCATAGACATCCGCAATTGCAGATGCACTGCCTACCCTTGATTGACGGAGGAGGAGACGCACATAAAGAGGACATTTCCCCTTCCTATGCGTCTCGTCCACCGTCAAATTCACTACTTTTCCATCCTTTTCTCTTAAGAAAAGGATGTCAAAAAAGGAAGCTTATTGTCAAAAAAGAAATCAAAAAAGGGTGGAAAGGGAAAGTGACTAAAATTAGACAAAGCTGTCCATGGCGCGGATTTACCATAACAAATGTCTACCTGTAAACTTTGAGTGTGACGGTAACCAAAATACATCTATAAAAACAAACCAAATGGTGCGTCTTACCATACAATCAATTGCTGGCGTTTAATGCACATGATCAATCGTTTGCGGAAAGAATTCTCAAATCGTGAACTCTCCACATCTCTGTACATTTTTACTTCAAATTTATCATTATCGTCATCATTAACCTCGTCTTCTGAATCCGCTAGATGCATGAAATTGTATCTTAACATTTGCAACTGCAGTTGCGCTTGCATGTAGAAGCCAACCGCAATACAATCCATAGCTACCGTAGATAATGATACCCAATGCACCATGATCGTAATGTATACGACCACAAATAAAAACCTGGACAAGTTATTTTATTTTAATTTATTACTTCAATTCTTTAAATCAACATTACCAGAATGTAAATGTCAACTTCTGAGTTCCGTCTGATCAGATGTCTTAAATGTTATTTTCTCCTTCAACATTCATTCTTTATACAGCATAAGGTCTTGCTACAAGCTCTCGCTATTTCTTTTGATTAACATAGGTTTCCAATATTGGACCAATCCAACTCTGATACTTACACTGGAAGTTTATCGGTGCTGAATGGCCAATACATGGCAAAGCGAACTTCTTCACCCAAGAAGCGAGTCATTAGTGGATACGTCATCCACAACATGGAGCAGACGATCACAAAGCCCTGATATCCTCGGAACAATCGTTTCATCTTCGCAGCATTGCGCATTATGAGCTCTTCGTGCCGTTTACTATTAGGTGCAAATACTGGACCTATAACATTTAAATCAATAAATGTAATTATTTTCTTTTCCTCTAATTAAGACAGATGGCGCATATAGAGGAATATGAGAGGAAAAACAGAATATATTCATTGTATTTATGAGAAAAAAAAACAAAATGTCATGTCTACTCTAATCTTCTCCAAAGGTCCCACTACACCACACTATTATTAAATTATCTTTAAGTTAATTAACTTTGTTTCTTGGTATTGATTTTCACCTAATTGTAATTATTCGTCTAAATAATTTTGACATCGATGATTCTTCTCACCTCTTCTGATTTCTAATTCCTCACCTTTTATAACTTCAGCAATACGTTCGATGCGAGTCCTTCGTACATTGAAAATAACCAGTTTGCCGAGCGAATTGAAAAGTGTTAACAAGACGTATAAGGTATCGACTAATTCTGAAACATTATCTTGGATCTGTAAAATGAAGAACGTTTTGATAAACTTTTTTTTTTTTTCAAAGTATATGTTACATGGTAAACGAGCGCAACTAACTCACTTTATTATTAAAAGTTATAGTAATTGTTATTGTTATAAAAATGTAAAATAAACTTACTTGATACAGACGTATGAGATGTTGTGTACAAAATGTACAATAGTAGACAGTCACAAATATCCGATAGAACAGATGTAAAGATTCCTGCATTTTGGATGTCGGCGACATAATTTTATAACATCCAAACATTACCAAAAAATTGAAATGGGGTTTGAAAGCCTCGAAATTATCCTTCATATTTATGAAATTTTAATTACAACGAATCCTCCATTTCTATGATGTTTCAATGATTTCTAAAGTAAAAAAAATATAAAACATGATGCTTAATTGTTGATCAATTAGGTTAGTCAATATACACAGGGTGCTTTCTCAAAACATAGTTGTAAAATTCCCAACACAAGATGGGCTAGTGTTTTTCATCCGAATAGAACGCTTAATTCACAAATAGAGCTAGGACATTGCTCTATTGATTTGGTTTTTGATTTACATTGATAAATAGGTTAAATTTTATCCGCATTTCTGATATCTATAACAAAAATAAATGCTGCTTTCTGAATATGTTAAATCAATGATTCCTCTTGACAATTTTTTAGCAGTGGTTTTAAAGTTAAGTCAGGATAACATATGCAGAATATCTTACATCTACCCTCCTGTATAAATATAGAAGTGTTAATTTTCTCAATTGATCTATTACTCGCTTATAATATTGTCAATTATGTATCGAAGAGTTTACCTAATAAGTAGTTAGCGATCTATATCGCAAAACGAGGATGTATAAAACTTAAGTTCTTAGAAACACATGTTCTATCACAAGAAATTATCAAATATCATTAATACGTGACTAGCTGTTGCTCGCGACTTCACCGGCGTGAAATTAAAAATGTAGCCTGTTACTCACAGATAAATTACCTTTCTAACGGTGAAAGAAATTTTAATATCGTCCCAGTAGTTTTTGAGTTATTTCAATACGTACACAAATACAAATATTTCGTTTTTGTAATATTAGTATAGATATTGAAATGCAGATAATAAAACAAAAGTTATTGAATTATGTATACTTTTACTGACAATTGCAAGCCACTATTTTTATTTTACTTAATACTTTCAATGCCATCGACTTCGAAAGCGAGTTCATTTTAATTTACATAGTGAGAGACAGAGAATAGAGATAGATAGATCCTGAACATTCTCAATATAACTATCATGAAAAAAAAAATATTCGAGCAATTTTTTTTTGTGACTGAGTTGTCACTGCCTTGAAAAGACATTTACAGACTCGCCAGGCTTGAAGTGGCCGAGTGCAGATGGCGCTTAGCCTAAACCTTTTATGAGTAACTAGGCTTGAGGGCTCCCTCAGCAGCGGCTCGGGCCGTTACTTTCATTGTTACGTTAATTCCAGCAAGCTTTGTACGTACATAGTGACAAATGAAACAAAACGATTTAAAAAAGTTAAGTTTATTGTTATCGATCATCGGAAAATAATTCACATGTACATTTATTTGGTTATCAGCCCGAGGCAGACGTGAGTCGCACGACACTTCAAATATTGGAATGTGATATTAGAAATTGCGAAACTATTAGATTAGTAAATACTGCGGCCCATTGTTTTGTACTAAAATAATATTTCAACTTCACATTTCATCGTTTCTACATCTATCTATATATAAATATCTTTTATAGAGCTTTTAAATTACTGAACCACGTCCACTCTGTACTGTGAATCACTAATGTCTATGGTCTCTGTATAACGATTTCGGGACACTGTCTCTTTGGGGATGTTTCATTCTCGATCGGTTCTTTCCTTTTCAATGCATTCGATTCATTTTCATCATCTATTTTTATATGTACATTTGATTCTTCCTCATCAGTCTTTTTTTCAGTATTATTTTCAAGTCTATTGCTTATGATAGGTTCTCCACCCTCATCCTGTTGCAGTTCTGGTAAGTTCTGTTTATCCTCTTCGAAGCAGGAGTCATCTTCATTGAAGTCTGGCTTGTCGGGGTAGTCGGCGTCGTCGGTGGCCGCCTCCAGCCGCTCCGCCGCGCGCTGCGACCTCACGTTTTGGTTACAACTTATTGTTCTTTTGCTGCCCGATATGCGGGCCGTTAGCGCCCTGTATAAATGTACTATATCACATGGGGCACCCTGAAACCAAAACAAGTTTTAATTAGCACTAAGTTTACAATGGGAAAATGGGGGAGTGTGTATCTTATTCTACTTACCATAATAAGGTACAATTTAATCTGAAGCTGTGCATCAAATGCTGTAATCCTGAGAGACTTGGCGCCCGCTCGCTCGAGCACCATGTCCGGCCACAGCTTGGTGTTGAGCACGACGCGCAGGGAGCCCGCCACGCGCACCACCAGCCGCGACCCGCCGCCGCCGCTGCCCTGCGGCGCGTCGTTCAGCCGCAGCACGCCGCGCCCGCGCTCCCGCCAGCTACCCGACTCCCACGCGAACAGCCGACATGTTATCTACAGAAATAAAATACAATATAGAAGTTCATACAGAGATTACACTTTCTTGGTCATAATTTCAAAAATAGACCGTCCGATGTTTGTGTAAGCTTCTGGTTTTTAACATTATAAAGTTGCCAGAACTGTCTAACAAAAAACAACATTAGACCTCCTCATCACCTTGGTTGCCACTGTTTGTGTTCCTGTTCTCATATTAAAAAAAATACATTACAAAGCAAACACCTTATTTTCTTTATTCAAACTATCAGCCAGCCAAATTTTCCTACAATGTATTAATAATACTTCTATGTCATTACCTGTAACACATTGATCTCGTCCTCCTCCCCAGTAGTGGTGCAGTTGGAAGTGGTCGGCGGAGGGCGCGCGTGCGAGCGCTCGTACTCCGCCGCGGCGGCCGCCAGTCCCTCCCCGGTACTCTCACTTGGACCCGCTTCCTCCTGAAGTCCAACATAGCACATACACTCCATGCACTTTGAAAATAATATTCAAAAGAATTATTACTTAAAAATGAGAACTTCCCGACTCCTAATGATTACTTATTACAACACAATATAATTAAAATCCAAGATTATAAAAAAAATTATGTGTATATGGTGATTAGAAAACTTAGTAGTTTAAAAGAATTTAATAATGGCTGGTTTCCCAGCTACTTTAACCATTTGCTAGTATTTTTGATTCAATAACTACATGGAATGTGTTTCCCAACTATGTAACTTTAGTTTTACCACTTTGATGCCTAAGTTAAATCTAAAACTAATGAATCATTTTAACAACTTAGCATATTTCACATAAAAATCTATAACGATTACTAAACAAAATACCTGATTATTTTCTTTAACTGAGGCAGCAGCATTTGTGAAAAGTAGTTCCGATGTCCCATTTGAGGAACTATGATCCAAACCGGTAGCATCTCCATTATTGACTGAATCGGCCATTACAACTCGTTCACTTATATTCTGTCCGAAAACAAATCCGGCCGATGATGTTGCAGTTGTTGGCTGTGCAGGTGCTGGGACAGTGCTAGATGACCTTGTGGTGGCGCCCCCCGAGGCCAGCGGTACAAACTTTGGAGAGTCAACTTCTTCTTTCTTGTCCTGCAATCTCTCAACAGGCTCACTCTGTGGAGGATTCTCTTTCTCTGTTTCAACATTTTCAGATTTTTCAGCAAGTTTATAAAATGGATTACTGGTTGGTTTCAGCTGTGGTGGACGTAGGACAGAGGCTGAAAAAACAGTATTTTATAAGTTAGAAAACAACAAAGGTATATGGTTAGGTCCATTCTTTTCTTCAACAGAAAAAGTTAAGAGCTAAGTTAGTTGTACCTATTAAAATCAGGAACGGAACCAACAATTTATTGTTTAAATATAAACTATGTATATAGCATTCTACCAATATCATTAAAAAGATCAAAAACTTAAGGTATATAGAAAAATTGAACGAGAGTTTGTAACTAACTATATATGTTATTTAAACTAGACTCAGTTTGTCACAAACAGAAAGGTAAATGGGGACATATAAACTTTTAAATTCTGAGGAACAGTAAATACAACAGTAACTTCGGGTAGTTAGACTAAATCAAAACAGGAACATATTTCACGTACCGAATGGATTACAAGTTTTGTTGGAACTTGAGGCAAAGCTTGACGAACCAAATCCACCTAGTCGTGGTTTCGCCAATATCACTCGTGATTGAGATGAACCATTGTGTAAATCTTCCTGCGTTGCCTTTCCTGATAAGTGATAAATGAGCAAATATTAAGAAACAGAAAGAATAACAATGTCATAGGTCACTACTATACTTATTGCTTACGTTTAAAATGAATTATTCTTCCTTGGTTAAGCATAAACTAGTATCAATATTACTTAATTCCTTAAAAAGTACAAAAAATTACATTTACTAGACAGTATATTATACTTATCATTTGAAGTTAATACATTCTTGTAACAAAAGTTGACGATACATGATACATGTTCAACTTTGCAAGTGTAATTAGAGTGTAGCATGAAATCTATCCACTTAATAACATATTATATCAAAAGGTGGACAAGATAAAGTTTGTCACTATAATGAGTTAAAATATTAATATTATACAAGAAAATGTAACCATACCTTGCTTTGCATCTGCCATTGTCGAATATTCCTTTACCAACAGATTTACAAAGAATACTTACTGAATATAGGTAACTAATGCACACACACACACACGCGCACACAAACACACACACAGGTATAAACAGCTATCAGCCACTGATCTTCACTGATGGATAGGCAGTTGCTTGAAGATTACAGCTTCCGCTTTGTTCCAGCTTAAATACGTCTTTTGATTTTACTGACAGTTTATTTCATTTCTATTGTTAGTTCAAATCCTCACCACAGCTGCCATACCGTCAGCGCTAAATTGTCCAAAAGTCAAGTAAGCACAAAGTGTTACGGCTTTTAACCTATCCATGAAAGGATTTCAGATTTAGAAACCCAAAGGTTTCCAACCAGTGTGACCAGATTGAATTAAATGTTCATGAAAATATTTTTTTTCGCAGTAAATTAACCAAGTTTAATGAAAAGAATCAACTTCAACTACTTCCTAAACTTGGTTGTATGCTCGTTTTGATTGTAATTTTTTCGGCAGTTTGCATTTGCAAAGTCATTTTAATATGTTTAATAACTACTTTAAGTAATTATATCATTTGTATTATTTGGTAGTACTATCGAGTCCAACTTCTATGAGTAAAAATTGAAAATAAAAAAGATTTACATATAGATTTTATACACCCCAGCCCTACTTAACTAAAACTTAAACTAAACATAAACTATACACAAACTAAATTGTTCTTTGGCACTCTGTGAAATGAAGTGATAAGTGACGTTGACGTGATATGTCAGTCACACGACATATTTCACAGTAGTGTCAACAAGATATGTTTATAATGTTTAAATTTCTCAACATTTTCTTGAATAGTATTATAATAAATGTATAGTTAATTTTTAAAACATTAAAGTTTTTTCCTTTTGTGATTGTATTTAATGTGTTTAATGTAGAGATTTGGTGAAAGACTACTAATAACCCGTTTTTTGAATGATCTAATTCTTTTAGTCGTTGTAAAAGTGAATAAACCAGCACTAAGTCTTTCGGTGTATTACCACGGAAAAGGATTGTCTAAAAGAGTAAGTCAATTTATTATTTAAAATAGAATTTCTAAAGTAAACCTTAATTTACAAATTCTTGAATCTAGTTTAGTGTTATTTAAAGATATTGTCACATTAATTTATTTTATATTTACTCTATCAATTATCATTCTAAAATAAATATTCTCTTTTCTCTGGGTGTGTTTTTATTAATAGATTTTATACATTTTTGACTACTTCCAGTAAACGTTTTTAATGAAAATCTGTTGTATTAAAATTTAGTAAAGATTCATTGTTAAAAAAAAAAAAACAATCATGAATTTAGTATTTTATTTTATAACAAGATAAGTTATTCCCAAAATAAAGTAACAGAACATACACATGAGAAGCTCTAAGGTTAGGAAAGCATTAATTTAATCAAATTACCTGTCTATGGTTCATAGTCATAGATTTATAACCTATTGTAGTGCTTGGCAAACTGCTGCTGGCCAAATATGAACATTAAAATAATTTAAAAAAATTGGAAGGCATATCTGCTCGTTCAGCAAACTGGTGTTACACTAAAATGTCTTGTAATTTAACCACAAAATGTTAATTTATAAAAATAAGATGTAATATTTTTTAATGAAAATATTATTTAACCTTCCATGGATATTTGTGATAGATCCACACTTAAAGAGCCAAGGAGATGCGCTGTAAAGAGGCAAGAAAAGCAGGTCTCCAAGTTCTATGGTTCTTATATAATCTTTTGCCAAAGACCTGTGTAACTTGAATAAATACCAGTGAAATGTTAAAGTTTGAAAGGTTTCTTATTCGATAATATACTACTGGGGTGGTAAACATTTATTTAGCAATATTCCATCGATTTTTTTTTACTTTGTGATTTTGGTTACATTCCAAAGGTTAGCAATTACTTTGTGTTCACTTTGTATATAAGATCTACTGCATACTTTTTTCATATTGCATAGTGTATTTTGTGGTCACTGACATGTCCAAAATACTGTGGTGCATGCCATTGGTTTGTTACCCCTGCCAATGTAAAACATTTGTTGATTTCTGTTCATTGACCTCAGTCTTGAAATGATTGTATTACATTAACCTTGTAACCAATATACTAGTACAACCTTTTCACTTTACATTGTTATTTAACATTTAATTACAATTTTAGGTAATTAGCATTGAGACATCTTACCATCTATCTAATATTATCCCTTATGCAGGATCGGCACAGTATGTACTGCTCTTCCCTACATCTCTATCAGCCATAATATTTGAAACCACTCCTTTCTTAAGCATATCCTCTTGCACACAATCCATCCATACTTTCTTCGGTCTTCCTCTTCCTTTGTAGCCATCCACATTCATTCTTATCTAATATTGTATATGCGAAAAATTTAAATGGATAGATGGATGTGTGTTACGAGTTTGTAGCCTTCATTGCTAAATGTATCGCAATAAAATTTGGTAGATGTAGAGGATAGTATGGAATTAAACATAGGCTACTTACTTTTGTTTTTTCTCTAAAAGAATCTTGGCGAAAGCTATTATTGATATAAATACAATGTTTGTTTACTTTTTTAAGTGTATTATAGCAAGTATATCCCACGTTAACACTTCGAATTAGCGAAAATAGCATGATTTTCAACTCAGTCCAAAACTCGACTTATGATGACTTGCAAGTTTAGTTTTTTATTCTTCGATTAAATTGTATAAACAAAATGAAATCGAATTCTAGTCTAGTATCCTTTCTTTTTTTATATTATCTGCTAAATTTCTGTTAAGTCAATGTTTGTAACAATTTCAATTATTAACACTGGCCATGAATAAGCCTTTTTAGTTTGATATCGAAAATATATTAAGACTTTAATTTTTAATTGTAATTATTACAAGTTAGTTTTAAATAATTATTCTATGAATCAGTAATATATGATAAATTTGGAATCTATTAGTAAATTCTGAGAAAACTTTATTTTTCCGTACCTATTCCCATAGCTTATAGGCAATATGAATATGATCCAGATGCTGTTAATATCTTAAGTTGAGGTGGATTATCTCTTCTAGGCATAATAGCAAGAACGCGAGATAAGGCGCTGCGAGGATATTGATGCGCTTAATAAGTTAACACATGCCACTGAACATAGAATCGGTCATTGTTTTTTTTTATGTTAATGTTTTTTATGTCTGTAAAAAACAAAACGCAAACGATTTTTTCGATTTCGATTGTTTTCTCGAAAACTGAACCGTGGCCCTGTATATCGCGAGATATAAGGTAAGCTACAAAAGAAAGAGCGAGAGAGGAATATAACGAATGTTATATTGTCACTGATAATATTTTGTAGGAACAATAGTTTGGACGAATTCGTTGCTTTTGTCGAGTCACGATCACAACCGTCCTGCTAAACATCAGCGGTGGCGTTTGCAGAACTTTTGTATGTAAGCAGTCGTCGCGGTACATTGGAATCGAAAACAGTCCATTTCGTTAGTTTTTTTTCGCGAAATGTTTTACACCACCCTGTTTGGATTGAATTGTATTGTTGACGAGTTATTGTTGTGTGTGCATTTTAAGTGAAATGCTTTGACTGCTTTTATTCTGTGATTTTCGAAAAGTCCTGTGTTTTTTTTATCTCAAAAAAGTATTACAGTGTTGGTTTTTGTGATAGTGTTTTTTTTTAGATAAAATTAAGATGAAGTTGGATAAAAATGTTCACCAAAGTACCTGCGTTAGCGATGATGATGGTGAGAAGTATTTTTTATTTCGTTAATGAACTGACCACACACAAACCCACAAAATGTCTCAGGACTCTGTTGGCAACTATGGAATACGTATTAGTTTCTTTGTACTATGAAGTGCTGAAAGAATTCCAAAAATTTATAACACTTTCGATTTTTTTTCAAAGGTTTCATAAATATCGGTGTTACATATACAATCTTTCACCATCTTTTATTATCTATAGAAGTCGGTTTTAAAAAATCCACTAAATCGTTTTGCACCATGAATTGGCAAAATTTTTCAACTATTGAACATGTAGGTATAAACGTTTGCGGTGGATTTAGGTGCAGCGGATTCTGATAAATAAGCGTATGAAAATAAATACAGTTTTATCATGACTGCTGTTATTGTATGAATTGCATTTCAGCAATCAAAACCTACTCGAAACATATATAAAATAAAAGAAAACATTTATAAAATTTTTATAAAAGAAACCTAATACAGTGTAATTCCATTTTTAGCAATTTAAATAGGCTCGAGTTATAAATGTACGATAAATCGGGAATTCCCTACGCGTTAATAAATTATGATGTAAGATTTACATATCTTCACTTGTTTCGACTGCCGAAACATCCGTACAAACATATTGTTGACTCAGTTTTTAAGAACAATAAAAGAGATGACCAAATGTTTGTCTAAGAGTGTTTGAAAATTTGGTAACATGTACAGTCAGATGCATAAACATGTATACATTTATAAAGCTTCCGAATTTAAATACATCGTTGGTTTCAAAAATATGTATGCATGTATTCGGCCATATGCCGACTATGTATACGTGTGCTTGGTTAATACGTGCACACATATGAATCTGAAGGCCTGTCCATGTTTCTAAATGTATACATACTTGTATTTAAAAACTTTCGCATTTTTAATATTAGTAAGATATAGGTTTAAACTTAGTATGCATTTGAAATAAAGAAACACCCGCAAGGCCCCTGATTAAAAAATACGTCAGGGGAACGACAGGGCGCTATAAAACCGCCAAAAAAAGTGTATAAATATCTATGTAGCTGACTGTACATGCATTAGCAGTGCAGTAATATTTCCTCTAACCTTTTCACCTTATCTATAATACATATTTGAAAATGTGTGTGCAGAATAAACTTTTATTGTAAACGTACGTCGTTTCATATTTACATAATAAATTCAAGTATAGAAATTGTGTGTACATTCGGTTGCCGCTAAAGTACTACACTTGACCCACGAATGATGAATAACACAATGATTCATCACTATTTTGATGACTTTTAAGGCAATTGGGAAATAAAAGTGGTTGATAAAAGAAATAAAAGTTGTAAATCAAAATGTCATAATACGAAGACGAAGTTAACTAGAAATGTTATGGGTGACTATGAGAAATACCGTTGTTAAGCAATAGAATAGTTTAAAATTTAACTTCAACCAGAATTAAGAATATGTTAAAAGCATACAGTGGTAATAGACTGTTCTGTAAAAGCAAAAGTTTACATGAATCAATGTAAAATTATATGTGTTATTTTGTAACATAGAACTTGTAAATAGTATAGTATTATTCAGTATATTCCTAGATATCTAATAAGGGTCCCAAGAAACAACCGAAAAATGTCGTTGACTTCATAAAAGCCCGCAGTGGAGCACTGACAGAAAATAGGCTTAAGTATTGAACGTCATATTTGTATAGTGTATACTGTCTGCAGGCTACTAATTAACGCAAATAAAGTATATTAACTAAGTTTTAATTCCCTCAGTCAACGATATGGAGACGGACGAAGAGGTGGGTCGAGGCAACCTACTGGACGGCATGCCGCCCATCAATTGCGACACCACCATAGACGATGCCGCCTCTACTGGCAACAACGACATCGGCGATATGACCTTCTGCCTTGGCAACTACGTGCCCGATTTCATGAAGGTAACCTAATATTATACTGCATTCTGGATAATAAAGTAGTAAATAAAAACACTGACTATATAGTTACATCCAAACTTTATTGCGGATCGTGACATCTTAAGACATGTGATAGAACAAAATAAATTTTATATCGTTATCGTCTTGGTTTTTCTCATTAAAGTCTGATTCATATGCTCAATTCAGACAATTTTAACTATTTAGATAAAACAGTGCATGTGACAGCAATATTTTAACTGTACAGTTAAAACTGAGTGTTTGTAGCGAGCTTTACGCATACCTATAACTGTAATTCTATCCATCGATACTTTATTCCGTCTTCCCCGACCTTTATCCACGTTCGTTCTTCAACCATTATACAAAATCATTTTAAATTATTTACCATTATCTGTGATAACCTAAACAAATACATCGATATATTAACTAATATCTATTTATCTGCCTCGCTTAATGTTTTGTTCATTTTTACATAGCGGCGGTGTACGTTTATTTATTACCTGTGGTAAAATATCACCATGACGGTGCACTTCGACGGCATATGTACACGATTGGTCACGTACACATATCGTTCAAGGAATTATACAACAGGATTTGTCATAATGGATTTTTCTTCATTTTCTCTAACCTTATTTATATGATGCGAAGACCTAAAATTAGAGATAAAAGTATGACTTTCTGAATATTTATCTTATCTAATCGATATTGTAATCGTTGAGACGGAAATATACTCATTTATACATAACTGAACCCTGCAACTACTATAATGTCGTTAAGGAAACTTTTGCCTTCGAAATCCTCGTGAAATGGGAAAACCCGTTAATGTCCATACATATTGGTCTACGTACTTAGTCATATTAGAACTAATGGTTCATGTAATCATGAACCAGCTATTTTTATATTTGGAGATTAGATAATTTAAAAACTTAATGAACAGTGTGTTTGAATCGAAGTAGTCTATCGCCATAGAGTTCATAGCTCTTTAACGGATGTTTTGAAGGTGAACTAATCAGTGTTACGCATTATTGACGTCAGCGAATGATCTTTTTGTATAGCTGTTTGTATAAGAATATTTCTATAGTTACATGTGAAGTACCATGGACATGAAGAAGGATAAGCGCTAAAATATACCAAGAGTCTGTACATTGCTGAAACTATTTCATTGATCAATATCATGGTAATTTTTGCCAAATAATTGTTATCTCGTGACATAACTTTGCGAGATTAGATAAAATGGGTCATCAAATTATATAAATTCGTTCAAATCTGTGTCAGTCATTGAGCTATAAGAGAAGTCAAATGAAAAGCTAGGCTTGTATACTAAATCATTTTGACAACAATCAATTATTTCAAACTATATCTGTACTTAATGTTAAGAGGAAAGATTTGTATTTTTGTATGTATTGAAATAACTCCGAAATTACTGGGTCGATTTTAAAGATTCATTCACCATTAAAAAGCTACATTATCACTTAGTAACATCAGCTATACTTTTTTATTATTTTTAATATAACGCGGGCGGAGTCGCGGGCGAAAGCTATTTATTAATAATTCCATAGTTATGCGCTTGCATATATCATCGCTGTTAAAGGGACACTTTCCTAATATTTCATTAGTACTATTTACCTTTACTATATTTATACAAAAAATTAAATGAATGACTCACATCGTGACAAAATATAATGACTATGTTGAGCGATAATTTTAATTGATAAGATGTTAGAAATCTGAAACTGTCCTTTGCGCAAAATCATCTACCACAAACTTTCACCAAGTGGGATCGTGGTCAAGCGCTAGCTTATCGAACATAAAAAAAACATAAATCGGTTTACAACTTTTATTTTAAATTTTTATTCTATCACTAATAAAAAAAGTTATAGATTATAAATAGATTCAACGACATATTTTAAATTGCTAGACGTGCACCATCGAATTGTGGCACAAAACATTTTTTTTTATTTTTAGTTATTGAATTAGATTTGTGGAATTGTAACATTTCCCTCTTCAAGATTTTTCCTAACGTTATTATGATTTTAATCTTCGTTGTCTTTCCATTATTTGAATGTAATTAACATGAATGGAGATATGAAACTGGTTATAGTTAAATTTTATCGCCATAATATGACTTGCTTTTTATAAAACGCAAGCGGGCATGACTGCGCACATTTTGCCGTGACGTCATCGCACCATGCGACCACAGCAGCCATAGCTGAAAAGGATATCTGTATTAAAGTTTTACAATAACATATTAAAATATTCACGATTGTTTTATGTAACAAGCAGATAGTAATTAATAACTGCAGATCATTGTAGATAAGCTAGGAACAAAAAACTTGAAATGAATAAGTCGTGTCAAGTTCATTACAAACTTGTTTTTTTAAATGATTATTGTTATGTGTTACGTTTATCATTTTCTCTAAATTAATACAACATAAAAAAATAAGTTAGTTAACTCTAAAAATGTAAACAGAATAGAATGAATATCTGTTCGATTATAAAGAAGAAAAAAAGTCTAGTAGCCTAATGTGAGTTTATTGTTTTCATTCTAATAGATAATATTATAACGCAGAAAATTTTATCTAGAAGTGAATAAAACAATACGGTATTCCCAACATTCACAATCTTACTAGTTATCACTTATACGTAGGCATTACGGTAAGCCACAGGCCTAAACCAGATCAGTGCAGATTGGTTGACTTCACACTAAATTATTTCGACGTTTCTTTCACCGTAAGATTGTACAGCATTGTATCTGCGTGTATTTTATAGAACTTTGTACATCCACAGATGCTGTTCACGATGAGATCACACCATATGCTGACCGATGTTGTGTTGGAAGTCGGCAATGAACTGTTCCACGTGCATAAAGTGGTTCTTGCTGCTGGCAGCCCGTACTTTAAGGTGACTTTTTTTATTATTGCCATTAAGTCGTTTACTGGCTAGTTACAAAAGTCCCTCGATACACCGCGATTTTAAAATATTTGTATTTTCCCCGGAGTTATAGATTTAAGAATGTCATATAATCAGACAGATCGCCTGTACTTTCATATTAAGATGTTTCTTCAGTCCGCTAAGCGATAACAATATGCCCGTCTCGAAACAAAATTATCTGTTTTATCTGTCTGTTTTACCTGATTTGTGCAATAACTTCTGCGAAAATTATCCTAATGACGTTGTAAAAATTTAAGTCTGTTTTCTAAATCAAGTTTAAATAAAGATAACTGTTGCTATTCGTTTTTTTTACAGTTATTTCTGACCAAATATGATACAGGTTTATGACCTGTCTATGTTGCATATCAGTCGCAATTAACACACATTTGCGGTTTCATATCAATGTAGAGGTTCGCATGCGACACCATCCGCATGAAATTATATAAACTTCATTTTATTGTTTACATTTCGTAAAACTTTCAATTGCAAATGTCAAAAATCAAATGCAGAAATGGCAATGAAGGCCCTTGACATTGACTGTGTATTGTTAATGAGTAACCATGGCAGCCTTGCTTTTTTTAATTTATTAACCCCATGGATGTACTACTACTAGAACAGGATTGAGCTTCTGTCGAATTAATAGAATTAATAAAAAAACAGTCTTTGCTTTTCCACTTTCTATATATTTGATCACAAAATTTACAACTTATACTTTTTTACAAACGTTATACAAAAGTTAACCTTATACCACTTTATTTTTTGTCATGTATTGCTGGAATGACATTTAAATCAGAGTTAATTTTGTAAATAATATTTATTTATACATGTTATGTATGTTTTTTCCATTAACGAAAATGTAGAACATTTCGACTGAGAATTCCATTATCGCGACATTGACCCCGCACTAAACTCTAAATGGCACAATGTACGATGTTAGTGCAAACATATCCCCCCTATTTGAGTTCTCGAGATATCGCGGTTACTATCATAACAGAATAATTATGTTACTTTACTATTATGTTAAATTTATTTGATACACGATTAATTAATTACGGCGTAATCTTTCGACAATAACGTCGAGGACACTACATTTTTGAAGGAGCATCGTTTCTTTTTTTTTTATTTAAACTATAATTTGGATTAATCCTGTTACGTAATTGAAATAGAAGTTATATCTTTCTTTTTACGGTCGACATAAACAAATGTAGTATTTAATAGTAAATAAACAATTACCAGTAGGACAAAAGAGCATGATTAGTCCCCATATACCCTACTGCGTGGTTCACCCTTGGTCAGTACAGTTGAACAGTAGCACTCAATAACTGTACTGGCATTGAACTGGCTTAGTGTGAACACTAACTGGTCGTTGAAATTTACTTAGGCATATCACTGTCTCACTCTATCTTTGATTCATAGGCGATGTTCACGAGCGGTCTGAAAGAGAGCGAGATGTCTCGCGTGCGGCTGCAGGGCGTGTGCCCCTCGGCGATGGCGTGGCTCGTCTACTTCATGTACACCGGCAAGGTCCGCATCACGGAGGTCACCGTCTGCCAGCTGCTGCCCGCTGCTACTATGTTCCAGGTAACACAATGACATGTGACCCTTTAAGAGTTTTGTATGACATGGGTATTCTGAGGACTTGTAACTTTTGTCTCATAAAACGCGTAGACATAATTGTCTCTAATATGCTATTATTTCTTTTGGAATTCCTGATTGAACTCGATATTTGGTCAAGATGTGGTTCACGTCCATATTCGATCGGCGAGGTACAAACCTATGACCGTGAAATACGGGCGCATAAAAAAATCAAGAATCTACACAAATGAGAAACTTGGAGATCAGTCTATTAAAAAGATATAGTATTTTCGTTCCCTTGGCATTTTAACTGTAATTTAACGTCTTAATGGGAATAAAACATCGAAGCGGAGAAACGCCCCTAGAATAGAGGAGATAAAAATAAGGGGGGACCGCTTGTCGGCTGGCGACGCCCAAGAACTTAATATATCCATCAAGTAATATATAAAATCGTTGAGAGAACAAATGGCAAAAAATATTTATTTCATAAAATCAATATAGATAAAAGTTTTTTTGTTACATTTCAAAGTTCAATGTAATTGTAGCGTGAGTCGGCTCGAATGTTGAATTTTTGGCTCAGTCATGCCGCTCGCTGATGTAAAAAAACATTTTCTATACGTGTGCAGCTATCGACAACGCTTTAAAACATTGAATATTTTAACGATTATCATATACGACTTGTTTGTATGTAAAATATCCTTTAATTTGGGGGCCGGAGCTTTATTTTTTTAATTATATATACGTTGATGTCCATAATATCAAACAGTCCAAGAGTTAAAATGTGTTTAGCGAAAGAGAGCCTTACTATAATTTTGGGGTTATATTGCTTAAATATCCAGGTTATGTAATAAAATAATCTATACATATAATAAAATTAGTGTGTCTGTAATATCAAAAGAAAATTTCCAGATTTTGGGAAGATGATGTATTTGCATTGCTGGTAACGAAAATCGCATTTAAAAATTGTTGTCTATCTGTCTGTCTGTCCGCAAGCCGCGTTTGTTCCTGGTAATCTCCGAAATAAATGGACTAATCTCGACCGGACTTTCCCTGAAGGGTAGTTGACATACCCGGGCATTATAGGGTGCTTTTTATTTTAATATTCCGTGGATTAAGTCGCGGGCAACAGCCAATTTTAACAATAATCACCAAACGTCCTTGGTATTCCTTGGTACTGACAGAAACAAAGAGAATGGCAGATATCTAATCTAATCACAATATCATTTACCAATCAATCTTGGCCTATTACTGTGGTGCGTTGACTTTTAAAACTTTCGTTTACTTTTACGTTGATATGCTTGTTTAGAAAAAATACTCGAGGAAAGATGTATGTGTATTTTCTAAGAATTAAAAATTTGTACAGATCTCAAACGTGATGGAGGCGTGTTGTGCGTTCCTCGAGCGACAACTGGACCCATCCAATGCGATTGGTATCGCCAACTTCTCCGAGCAGCACGGCTGCGTCAAACTCAAGCAGAAAGCCAACCAGTTCATTGAGAGGCATTTCACTGAGGTAATTGTACTAGAGTACCAAGAAAGAATACCAAAAATATAAATGCGAAAGTTCAGATGAATGGATGTTTTTTACAGTTTGTAGCCTAAACGGCTGAACGGATTTTGATTAAATTTGATACAGATGTAGAGAATAGTCTAGAAGAACACATAGGTTAGGTTTATTTCACGCGAACTCCCCAAATTCAACCCATGGTGGGACAAATGTTTCAAAATCATTAATAACTCATTTAACCATTACTCATGTTATATCTATATTCATCTTTATTAAGATGATTACTTGACGTTTTCTGCAAGCTTGTTCGCACGTTTCTTACATTAATGACGTATATATAAAAGGAATATAGTTTACATTATATTTGGCTCATAATTATATTTAGACGAGCTGTTGCCCGCGACTTCGTCCACGTGGTATTAGAAAACTTACAAACTATATAAATTACAAATAGTTACGTATCCCACGGGAACCGGACATTTCTCGGTGATGTAGCTTATCCCATGTGTACTCCAGACTTTGTTTTATATCTGTGCCAAATTTCAATAAGATATGTTAAACCATTGCAGAATGATCGAGTAAACATTAAAAAACTAAATTAATGAATCCCACAGGAACCGTAACTATTCCCGGGATAAAAAGTAGCCTATGTGTTCTTCCAGACTATGCTCTAAACCTGTGCCAAATTTCATAGAGATCCGTTCTGCCGTTTAGGCTACAAACGCTAACAAACATCCGTGCATCCATCCATCCATCCATCTAAACTTTCGCATTTATAATATTAGTAAGATAATGATTGAAATATCCAACAAACTATCGAGTTGTTACGTCATATCAAACCCGGAATATTTTTCTGTCATATCTAGGTAACAACTTATATCAATAAAGGCGCAAATTAGCAAATTAATATGATGAAATTTGTATTACAATATATCTTTGTCGATTAAGTGAATTTCACGCCCAGTTTATTTAATACTTCCATAAAGTAAATTTAAAATCGATGATAAAAATTGTTAATTTGCAAATTTTCCGCCTGCGATATCTACGTCACTATGACGATACTGAATTTTATATAATAATAATATAAGATAATTGCTTGTTATCGGGGAATGTGCTAATTTTAGGTTACGTACACGCTGACGTCCGGTGCTATATCTTGCGTTACAAATGTTTAGGATAAACGCCAGTTCGACGACATAACTATGAATTACTAGGATTATTAGATTTATTTTAATAGCAAAAAATGGACGCAATTGGTCTGATTTCTTTTTGTATGTAAACTATGGTCTTTGTAAATTTTTACAATATTTTAATATAAACAATAAGATAAGCAGGCGCCTGTAATTCCTAGTTTACAGAAATTTTAGACAGTATTAGAAACATGACATTTTTTTCTTCCATTATGTACCCTATTTTATTTATTTACTCATACCTTTAAATAAATGAACCAAAGGAAATCATTTTTTTTAGACCAACTCACTGGATAACTATTTTAGTTGAGGCCTAGCTAGCCTCATACAAAAAGTAATGATCTTTGACTAACGGAGTATGTGACCTTCAATTGAAACTGAATTCAATCATACTAATATTATAAATGTGAAAGTTTAAATGGATGGATGGATGTTTGGTAGAGTTTGTAGCCTAAACGGCTGAACGGATTTCGATGAAATTTGGCATAGTTGTAGAAGATAGTCTGGAAGAACACATAGGCTATGCAATTTTGTTTGTTTTTTTCATTTTACGTGGACGGAGACGCGATCGAAAGCTAGTAGGTTATAATCCGATAATGTGGCCCATTTCAAACATTTACTTATGAAAATCATTTTTCAATTATTAAGCTGGTACCGAAGGTTTAGCTAATTGTATAAAAATTATTTACAGGTTTGTCGAGAAGAAGAATTCCTACAACTAACAGCTCCTGAACTTATATCTCTTATCAGAAAAGACGAACTCAACGTGAGAGAAGAACGTGAGGTTTACAACGCAGTATTAAGTTGGGTGAGTAGTAATAGCAACCAGTGAAATGTTATAAAACAAGCTGTCGCCCGCAAATTTCGTTAGTATTTTGACAGCGCGGAATTAAAAAAAAATACCCAATAAAATTTCTATCCATATCAACTACCCTTCAGTGAAAGTCCGGTCAAAGTCGGCCCAGCCGTTTTGGTGATTACCCGGAACAAACGCTGCTTGCAGTCAGACAAACAGACAAATACAATTTTAATGCGATTTTCGTTATCAGTAACGCAAATACATCACCCTCCCGAAATCTGAAATTCTTTTGATATAACAAACAGACACTCCAATTTATGTATAGATATCTCACCCAACAAAAAATCTACAAACACACATAATTTGTATATTTCAAACTAGTTTTCAAATGTAATGTGGTACTAGGATAAATAAATCAAAAGCAAATAAAATAACTGTGTTATTACTCTTGTAGGTAATTCCCCGGGTAATAAGTGTTTGCCAAACTGCGTGCGTCAGTTTAACCAAGTATTTGTTTTATTTGTACCTACGATTTTATCGAATCGACATTTGATGACACCTTTTTGAACCTCGTATATCTATATTTATCTATATTTCTATTCTATATTAATATTATGAAAAGGAGAGATCTGTATTTTTGGTATTATGTATGTATTCGATTCACGTAAAAACTATTGGGCCGATTTTTAAAATTCTTTCACGATAACAAAGGTTATTTATCTGTGAGTAACATAGGCTATACAATTATTATTATTTTGTTATTATATTTCACAGATGTAGTTTAAACTATGACATTTTAAATTTAACTATCTTATCAATAGTGATTGGTCAGCGCAAATTCATGTAATTAATTCTTATCTGTTTGAAAATGCATTCGTAATATGTGTGTTATATCATTTTTTATACGAAAGCTTGTTATAACATTTTATGTTGATATTTTGTAAAATTTGCTTTTAAATTCCCACTATCAGTATGATATACACCTATAGTTTTAATCGAAATCAATTAAAATGAGACATTAAAACAAACATATTTCAAAACCTATTTAATAAAGCTGTAAACACTGATTGGTTAAACATTTTGCATCATATACTTAAATACTAGCTTTGTTACCCCGAAATTATAGTCAGACACTATTTACTTAAACACTTGTTTTAAGTATACAATGTTACACCAACTTGTACCACACTGCTTTCTGTAAAACTGCTTTACTTTTACTAGCTGCTCCTATGCGGCCTTTTTCGCATGAAATTACAAACTAGCTTTCGCCCGCGACTTCGTCCGCGTGGAATTGAAAAAAATAAAAGTAAATAGCCTATGTGTTCTTCCAGACTATCCTCTACATCTATGCCGAATTTCGTCGAAATCCATTCAGCCGTTAGACTACAAACTCTAACAAACATCCATCCAAACTTTCACATTTATAATATCAGCAAGATTATGTTTTTGTCCCTATACCGCACATCGGTATTTTCCAACGTATTTACGCACGTATTTACACATGTAAGTTTAATAGCGTGAAAATATGTAACCTAAACCATGTCGTAAGAGTTTTTATTAAAAATATAGTGTGATTGCCGACATTCTACATAACTTAGTAGTGTGTGTTTACGTTTTATTAATTATGGGATTATCCAAAAACTCATGCCGAGCGCTAGTCATATTATAAAAGGGTTGACGTATGTTAAATATAAAATGTAATTTAAACAATGTTTTTTTCTTTAACTCCAACATTTAATTAAAATTGATAAAATTTGCCGCACTTAGCGAGTTATTCGTATCATATCAAAGGGCACGATAAGCGAATGATTTGCCAATTTGTGGTTACGCTTGCATTTTGTGCTATGAAATAAATGATTGCACCTTCATATAGGTTTTGACACACCTCTAGTTACGTCCACGTATTTTTGCGTATATAACCTTAGAAATATATCAAAAATAGTAAAGTGACCACGATGTCTATAGCTTTGAGGACTTTGACTGAAACAATTTGTATGTTTATTGTTATATTTTAACCTAAGTTAATTAGTTTACAATTATTTTGGTTGTATTAAGATATTTTTCTTATTATAGAATTGTATAGTTTTTACTGTAATAGCCTGTTATTTATGTTTAACGCTTTTCAAATATCTTAGCAGTCCAAGGTCGTAAGCAAGCTGCGCAATGTGCTCTCCCCGCACTCCGCTAAACTAAAATTGTGTTCTGTGCGACTCGTGTAAAATTAAGAGCCGCTAACATATGTAAAATTCTATTATTATTTCTTACAGACAGATTAATTACCTATGTAAAAGTGTAAGAATTTAAATCGGCCCAGTAGTTTTTAAGTGAATCAAATACATACAAAAATATAAATCTTCTTAGTATAGATTATAACTAAAAAAATTGTGTTTGTAATTCTTGCCTTTCTCAACGTTAAATTATAAAATGTGATTATTTTAGGTGTAAGTTGTAGGTAAATATTGGTTGTGTTTGCGTTGCTCTTGAGTGTAATTTTTCCTAGCGATTTGCGTTTATAAAATTCAGTCTTTACAAGTAATTATTGATATCATATCTAATCGGAAGCTACGCAGAACACCGTGACTAACGATATTTTCCGATCTTACGCAATAATACAATTGGGAGAATGTTAAAAAAATATTCAACTATACTTAAATGTTTCTATAATTTATTACAAAAATGAAGTTTATGGATGTCCAAACAATAAGTGCAAAGAGTAAAGAAAAAAAGAAAAAAACTACGAAGCATGAGTTGTGTTATTTAAAAAATCCTCCAATTAGTGTAATAAAATCGACTTTAACCTTCTAATTTGTCGCGATCATCCGTTCACAACGGATACACGGTGCTAATATTTACCTCTACTGTTAAACCTGTAAAATTGCTATCTTTATTTTAGTATTCTTTCAAATACTTATCACTATAATCATCAACAACTATCAGTGAGTAGCTTTTAATGCTAAATGTAAAAGTACCGTCAACCTTAAAAAGTTAGATGTATATTTTAAACATCAAATAGCCAGAAAGCCGTGATAAGAATGAAGAGAGTATATTGTGGAAGGCTTAATGCCTAGTTCACGAGGCTAGTACAATAAAATAACATTTAACTAGCATAATATAATATTAACTGGCGTCATTGTTGGACACAATCCATGCCTGGCCATCAGTGACATAGAATGGTGATGTTAACAAAAGGTGATATTTCCAGGTGAAATACGACGAGGACCGGCGGTACCCTCGCATGGAGCACATCCTGCAGGCGGTGCGCTGCCAGTACCTCACGCCCAGCTTCCTCAAGGAGCAGATGAACACCTGCACCGTGCTCAAGAAGGTGCCCGCCTGCAGGGAATACCTCGCTAAGATATTCAAGGTAAGTAAATTGTACTTTATTACAATGTGATAAAGTTTCATTTTGCTCTCACAGTGTGTTGTATATTTACACATAATTTAAAACTCTCGTATAGTGGCTCTATTTAATTTTATTTTAATGAAATGTTAGATTTATATAAGATTTTCGATCTTCGACAACTACTTCGTGTCTTACGTCATTAACAATAAAAATAGTAAGAGATATCGATAAGTTGTTATGCTTTATCAAGTATTAAATCTATCAATCAATAAATTATAAAAAATATACAAGTCATTATTTTGCAACATACCAGTGTTCGAAATCATTCCTTTCTGGATTGGATTTTTGTTACAATATTAAAATTTAGAATAAGAAAAAAAAAATTCTGCTTCAACCTACTCGCCCTGTGTAGCATTGGACGTCTAAATCTAAATACTTAGTCTTTCGTACTTAGTCACATTATTCACTCACTCTAGTCATTGTTTAGAAACAACTTTCTTACATCTTCGTTCGGAAACACGCATATACACATCCCACATAAATGAAAAGACTGCATCCTTCATAAATGCAATAATCGATTTGCATAAAAACACGAAACTAATTATTTTATAGGATCTGACATTACATAAAAAGCCCGTAGTGAAGGAGCGGCGGCCGAACACGCCGCGCATCATCTATGTGGCGGGCGGATACTTCAGACATTCTATCGACGTCTTCGAGGCCTTCAACCTGGATGACAACTGCTGGACCACGCTGCCGCGCCTCACTGTGCCCCGCTCCGGACTCGGCGCTGCATTCCTCAAGGTAAATATATAAACAACCTTCATTTACGTCTAGTAAGTACTTGCGTCAAAAGTGTGACGACATCGTGCTCTATTTTAGGCTCAGCGTGTGGTCTTGGTAGCGTTTCGTAAGGTTTTAGTAATCCGAGGTTGTTGAAATCCGACTCGAAGGACCACTCATTAATATGAACATATTATTTGAAAGAAAATGAATAATAACATTTTATAATAAATGCATTTGTAATAAGAGTAAAATACAACACGTCGTAATGTATATGTCACAAAAATTATTATTTTTCTATATAAAGGTTACAACAACCTCGAGGCCTCATTATATACTATAAATGAATAACAATGTAGTTCTGATAATTCTGATATCTATCGAATTTGAATGTATGTATTTCATCAGTGTGATGTTAGTTGTAACGTAACCGGCAGGGGCTGTTCTACGCGGTGGGCGGGCGCAACACCTCGCCGGGCTCCTCCTACGACAGCGACTGGGTGGACGTTTACAACCCCGCCACCGAGCACTGGCGCCCCTGCAGCCCCATGGCCACGCCCCGGCACAGGGTAAGCTACGACCTCATTAGTATCTACCCTTCCTTAGTATATCTCGTCTAATTTCGTTAAAATAATTATTCTAAAAGTATCCATAATTTCCATGCATGTAGCTGAAGTAGTATTGTTCGATAGGTGGGCGTGGCCGTGATGGATGGCCTGTTGTACGCTGTGGGTGGCTCCGCCGGCTCTGAGTACCATAAATCTGTTGAATGGTAAGTTTATAGTATTATCAAATTCATTATCGAGCGTCGGTGGCTCAGTGGTTTGAACACTTGACTTGTAATCTACAGGTGTTGGGTTCGAATCCCGCCATGTACCAATGTGATTTTCGATATTTCGAATTTTCATATGTACATAATTTACCCGACGTTCTTATGGTGAAGCAAAACATCGTGATGCAACCTGCACATATCGGCGAAGAAATTCAATGATATGTGTGAAGTCAACCAACCCGCACTTGGCCAGCGTGGTTGACTATGGCCTAGTCACCCCGTATTAGGGTAGGCTCCGAGCCCCTCGGTGGGGACGTATAGTGAGCTGGTGACTATCGACAGTAGAATCTGCTAAGAGAAAAAATAGAAACTACTAAATTTGACTCTAAACTAGCTTGTGCCTATGATTCCGTACTTACGGAGTTAAATTTTTTCTGTAAAACCCTAATATCTGTCAAAACTTTCTCATTTATAATATAACTATTTTGTAATTAATATGCGTATAGAATATTCTAGTATGTCTGTTGTCTACTCTACTGCATTGTAGTGAACTTACATACTGTGAAGTTCAATAGACAAGTTGCGTATGTTATAAAAGATGAGTGTTCGTCAGCTACGACCCGGAGGCGGACGCGTGGACGCACGTGGCGGCGATGGGCAGCGCGCGGCTGGGCGTGGGCGTGGCCGTGGTCAACCGGCTGCTGTACGCGGTGGGCGGCTTCGACGGCACGCGCCGCGTGCGCTCCGTCGAGTGCTACCACCCCGAGAACAACCGCTGGAGCGACGTCGCGCCCATGAACGTCGCGCGCAGCGGCGCCGGTACACACAACTCTCTATATCTCAACACACTGTTCAAATATATAGTAAACACATGTTTAGTCATCTAAGATGATAGTAATCACACTATATCTTTGCAAGGCACTCTTTTTAATAAAAAGTCCTACACTTACGTCACGCTTTAGGCTATATATTTTCACGCCATTAAACGTAAGGGATAAATATTTTGGATAAAAAAACTAATGTGGGAAAGAGACCATAAGTTGCTGCCAACATGAAGGAAGTAAGATTGCCATGGTTTGTCATCATGACATGTCATTTTCAAATTTGACAAATTTCATAATGTAACAAAATATTCAAAATTTCATGCGGGAACAGCTAGTAAATATATATAAGCATGTGGTGTTTGCAGGCGTGGCGGCGCTGGGGCAGTACATCTACGTGGTGGGCGGGTACGACGGCGCGCAGCAGCTGGCCAGCGTGGAGCGCTACGACACGGAGCGCGACGTGTGGGAGTGCGCGGCGGCCGTGCACGTGGCGCGCTCCGCCCTCTCGCTCACCGTGCTCGACAACAAGCTCTACGCCATGGGTCAGTGCCGCTTTGTTAACCGACTTTAAAAGTGACAATTCTCAATTCGAATGCAATTCTGTGTTTTATGTACGTACGTCGATAACGTTGCGATTTATTGTGCGCTTTACGTGATTCTTTTTTGTTTGATGTGAAATTGCTGCCATTTGGTCCCAATTTTTTTTAGAATTAAAGACTATCCAATACTTTTTCGTAAAGAAGTGTTCCAAACGTTGGAAATTATTGTCTGGAAGTTGATTTTCTTTTTTGCTAATATTATTTCCGTGTGTATCGCACCTATGCAGGTATGGTCGAAATTAATTTAATTATTTTTATACCCCAGGTGGCTACGACGGTACATCATTCCTGGACATAGTGGAAGTATACGATCCGGAGACGAACACGTGGAAGACGGGGACACCGCTAACGTCGGTGCGGTCCGGGCACGCCTCCGCGGTCTGCTACCAGCACGTGGCGCCGCCCGCGGAGCCCCCGGAGCCCGAACCCGCCGTCATCCGCAAGCTGGGCAAGCGCCCCGCCCCCAAGCCCGGCACCTCCTCCGGCTCCACCTCCACCGGCCGCGCCGAGGATGTACCCATGGCTAATAACATTATAGGAACCCTATCCAATGATAGATACGCCTTATAGCGCACGGACTCCGCCGCCTAGCTTGTGACGTCACCGATAATCAAGCTAGGCGGTTGTCGTGTGACTATCCTTGGCATGGACATTTATTATGTCACAGGGGTACACGATTATACCCTTAATATACATTTTCATTCCACGTACCAGTGAATAATGTGGCTTTCGCGCATGGATTCGAACGTCTAGTGAACAGGTGATATGTTATTAGGACGTGCTCTCGGCGGATGTTCTAGAAATGCTTTAAATGACTATCGTGTTTATGGTCAAACAACGATATCCGACTTGGTAAGAGACGCTATCGCGGTTAATTCGAAAATGTGTAAAATCTACATGAAGCAAAATATGACATGACAGCTACGGTACGAAAGTATCTTGAAATATATTTTAACATTGACAGGAGGGCGCTACTGAGCTGTCATAATTTGACTTTTCCTACCAGGTCAGATTATTGCGGTCTATGATTTTGCCTAGACAGAATGTTCACACAATATGAGCTTCCTTAAACTTGTCATGAGATGACAATCCTAACAAATAATTTATTAAAATATTTCTAATAAGTTACACATTTTTAATTTTAAAATATAGTTATAGTTATTCGTTCATGCATTTGTTCATTGTTTTTTTTTTGTTGACTGTATCGCATATTATTAACCATTCAATACCAGATAAGAGCGGGCGCACATCTTTAACTAAAATATCGCACTACTGTTGTGCGATTGTCGATTCTTTCGCAGCCAATTCACCTGTTTGGTGGCACAACTAAAAATCGAGTAGTGTGACCTTACCGAGACCAGTTGTGCGATAGTTTAGTCAAAAGTGTGGGCACGGTTGTTACAAAGTATTTAACGTTAAACCAATCACCATTCAAGAAAAACATTGTAAAAATTTGCACTAAAACGGAAAAAACAGTGTTGCTTTAAATTAATAGTGATGTGAAACGGAATTTTGTAATAACTTTTCTCATTTGGAAATCGATTTAGTTTTAAGAAATAAGTTGGTTAAGCCATAATCGATCAATAATCATACAAAACGATAAACAGTATTGTAATGACCCGATATAACTAAAACTAGGAAACCAAACATTTTAATGTCACTGTCAGATATTTCTGAATTTTCTAACCACGATATTATTGCATATGGCGATATTAATAACACCAAATATTTGAACTTTTATGCAGTTTGCCAAAATTTGTATTTGTCTAATTCTTCACGTTTATAGCGGTGCATACCTTTGACTAAAGTATTGCAAAACTGCTGTGCGATTGTAGATTCTTTCGCAACCAATTCAAATGTTTAGTAGCACAACAGATATTGCGTAGTGTGAGCGCCTCCATATAAGCTTATAGGAATCAACGTGCGACAAAACGGTTGTGAGATAGTTCAGTTAAAGGTGTTCTCGCGCTCTCAACATGTGTGGTCAATAAGTCAAACTTTGAGAGTAAGATGTTTCAGTCTTTGACACAAGTGACTCTTAAAAAAGGATGCTACAGTGCGATTTTAAGGGCCTGTTCCACCACAGGCTGATAGACTCAATAGCTTAAGAATGACGTCACTGTCACATAAGGTAACAAAATCCGATATTTTCATCACATATCTCAAACGTTAGATTGTTATAAGAATCTACAATTTAGTCGGAATGCCCTTAGTTATAAACCGTGCACAGATATCGAGGATTGATATTGACTATGCACAGGTTTACTATGGCAGTTTACGCGTGACGTCATGAGGCTGTGCGCACAAGCTGCCTTGTACCTTTGTGTTAATAAACCGTCATGTATGGTGGTATATTGTATCAATATTGAAAATGTATTTTTGCCTTATTTATGTGGCTAGTTTTAAGTTATAAATAAGAAAAGTAGGTGCTATTAAATGAAATGTTTATACATTTCGTTCACAATCAATTTTGTTTTGTATAAATTCCTATAATACGTTATGAAATCACACCAAGTTGTCGGACAATGTCCAACTCGAATTTTTTATAAGTGAAATGATCAACTTTCATCAATAAGATTGTAGTCAACTATAGTTTATTGTAAACTTTTGTTAATACATGTACATATAGGTTAAGATTATTTACTAAGAAAATAAAGACTGTTATGGGATTAAAACAAGTTTTCTTTAATATCAACATTTCATACAACTATCACAGTAAATAACACAATGTTATTACTATGTACGGCAGCAGATCTTTGATTTTTTGCTATAGACAAAGACAGAAATGTTCATTTCAATTTTTTTTTTAATATTACACAGCGACAATCACAAGAAAAATATGGCTTTACACTTCACTTTAAATATTCTTAACAAATCTAACAGTTTGTCATGTGCTTTGAGCAAACTTAGAGAAATTAATAGTATTTTTATCGAAATACATTACAAAAAATAATCTTATTAACTAAATTGAATGATAATAAACAGCCTGTATTTAACCACTCCTATAATTTAAAATCATCGAAAAAAAGGAACCGTAGGATCCTACCAGGATACTATAGAATAGTAAAAGAAATTGGAACTTTAAAAAACTTTGGGGTTTTTCAAACTTTCAAAAATCTTGGTTGCTATTTCATATGGTTTACATCAAAATATCTATCATTCACATACTAAATACTATAGGTGTTGTCTATAGTATTTAGTAGTTTATAGCAAATACAACACTGAAACATATCTGTATTCACTACAAAATTTTGCACTTTACGCATTAAAAACTTAAAAATAATCTTCTTAACTAAAAGTAACTAACAAAAATTAACAGTACAGCGTCACTTTTTCGCTTTCCTTCTTCGTTTCACGAATATCCTGACATCGGGCACATCTGACTCTTTCTGACATTCCGTGTCAGATGTCTGATTATTCTGTGGTTTGACTGTCACAGCGTCAGATGAACAAACACTAGAGCAGTCAGATTGTACATCTGCAGGCAGTTCTTGTATCTTAGCTGGAGTAGATGTTGCCAGCGCCAGACCCGGACTGAGAAGTTGCAGTCTTTCAACACAAGTCATGTTGATAGGCTGTCTAAACTCTACATCATTGTATACATTTTTTTGCTGCATCCCTGTTGAAATAATAACTGTATCTGGTATTTTAGAAACTTCAGTCATATTATTAAATATATTAGCAGGTTCTGTTGCTTCGTGAACTATAGTATATTTGTCCTCCGTTTTTCTTATACTTATTTTGAGATCGTCACATTTTTTGTTGTCATCCATCACATTTGTGGACTCTGTTTGTTTGTTAGCTTGTTCGTCTGTGGTCTCATTTTGAGTGATATCAGTTTGTAATGTTGGTTGAGGTTTTTCTCTTTCCCTTATATCAATATCGACAGCATCTTGAGTATCCTCAATAATTGTACTAAAATTAGGTATAACTGGTTCCTGAGCAGCTACTCCCAGATCGTCGCACGTTATTAAACTACTGCTGTCTCCAAATAGATCGCTAAATTTAGTTTTTATTTCTGTTTTAGCTTCTTTATCTTTTTTAACCTTTTTATTTTTACTTGTTTTACTATCGTCAATGCTATCTTTGCCTTCTGGTGATTTCTTTTTATGTTTGTGTTTTTTAGAATGTTCAGAATAATCTTCTTTATATTTGCTCTTGTCTTCTTCTGGTTGGTGTTTGTTTTCTACAGTATTTGCACCTGGAAGGATTTCGGTTGCATTTTCAGTTTTTTTCGGGTCTATAGTACCTTCATGGTTTTTAGTTCTCTCCCTTGTTTTATATTTTTTACATTTAGGTTTAGTCTGTGTGTCAATTATTGTAAGTGGGGGTTCAAAATTATCGCTGGTATCGTCACTCAGCGTTAAATCGGATTCAACAATTTTCCTTGAGATAGCTAATTCGTCATTCCTATTTGTTATACACTTTTCAGTGTCTACATTCTCAGTTTTATTATCCTTAGTATAATTATCATCTTTTTGTTTATATCTAATATTATTGCTAAGTGTTGATTTAGATTCAACATGTTTGGAAATTCCTAGATCAGAAACAGATTTTTTCTCTGAATGTTGAGTTACGATTTTATGACGAACAGTATCAGTACTTGTAGAAACTTCGGAACTATTTTGTTTTTTCGGAATTTTATATCCACTATTTAAATGTTTTGAAGTGACATTATCATTGTCCTTCTCTTTAACAGATTGTGCCTCAACATCCATATCAACTGTTGCTTCACTGTTTTTAGAATTCTCTTTGCTGTGTGTTTCTTTACATTTAGGTGCAGTAGAATTAGTGCTAACATTTGTACTTTTATTATTTTGTGTACGTTCAACAGATTCATTTCTAGTATAATACTCGCCATTGGTTGGTCTACTTGATATTTCATTTGAAACAACATCCATGTTATAATTAGAATAATAATCCATATTAAAACTTTTAGTCATATTATCTATATAACTTGATGGTGGTTCAATTAATGCTTTAGGTATAGGAATGGGGTTAAAATCCCATATTTTTTTGTTAACTGGGATAATATCTATGTTTCTCCCATAAACTGTTGTCAAAACTTCTTTATCACAATCATTTATTATTTTATACTTCTTGCTAGAGAGTCGAGGATCCTCTAAGTGCATGACAGCTGTACTCCTTATTTCTGAAACAGTTGTTAATATTATGAACATAAAAACTAGACTTGACATGTAACTAATCTCTGTTGAATTTCATCAGTCGATTATGTTTAATGTAAAGGTTTAATGCCTCTATTACCTCTTATAGGTGCAACTGATATATGATTGTCAGGGTGTATGTAGTCAGGTGATTGACAGGAAACGGAATTTTCCAGTAACATAGGCATTGCTGATTTACTACTACTAGTGTCTCTTTGACGTCCTTCATCCTCACTATATCTATGTGAATGTTCATATTTCTGTCGCTTGTAATTTGGTTCATCCAGATCTTGAAGTCTATGTTTTTCAGGATATCTTTCAAATTCATTGTTACTTCTAGAATAATCTCTTGAGTGATCCCTATGGTAATTATGTCTGCGATCGCTCATTCTACTTTGAGGATAGGATTTATCTCTCGGAGGGCTGTCATAACCTCTATGATTGTATGCTTGGTAGTAATTATCACCTCTTGTGCTTCGATTTGTTCTATCCGGACTAATATTCCAGCGACGTCTCTGTGCTGAATCATAACTGTCTCTGCTTCTATAATGACTATCATTGTAATAAGATCTCCTAGTACTCATTTGGTCTTGATAATGTGTATAGTTATTGTCTAAACTTGATGAATCATATGTTTTATGGTTTTCGTAATATCTATCTGTAGATCGTTTTATTTCATCCCGTCTGGGTTGGGTTTTACTTGTTTTTGTTGTTACACTACTTTCCCGTTCATCGTCTGTACTGTAGTTTACATCTCGACAACTGTAAGGTAAATGAGTATTGTAAAGTTATTTAGATAAATCTATAGTAATATAAAAAATTGGTGAGATTTATAGATTCATTTGAAATGCATAAACTTAAAGATAATTGATTTGTTATTGATCCTTTATTAGTAACATAAACCATGTTTTTAATATATACTTGGACTGTTATATTATACTCAAACATTGAAACAAATTAGAACATGTTAATAATTATGAACACTAAAATTCTAGGTTATATCAAATACATATTGTAAAATATATACAGAGAAAAAGAGTTGGAAAGGAGACAAAATGGCACCATTTACCTTGATGCTGGCATAGACTTTCTCCTATTCATAATTTTCTTAACTTTGGTTTCAGTTTCTTTGTCAGGAAGTTTATTTGTAATCTGTACAGAATTTTCTTTAGCAATAAAACTTGTGCCATCATTTTTAATACTTTTATTGGCAAAACGCAGAGCATCATTCAAATCTCTTGTATCTCCACTGCAAGTTGAAGTTGTATCTAATGGTGATGAATTGTTGTTTTTACTGCAAGTAAATGAACATAGTATTTATTAATACAACTTAAAAGGTATATCTTGACAAATAATAATCCAGAGTCCAATATCATCAGCATCATCATCATCATCTCCTTATCCTACTCCCGTAGGGTCGGCGCAACAGGTTTTTGTCCTCCACATAACTCTTTCATATGTCATCTCAGTCATCACTCCCTTTTTGACTATGTTACCTTTTACACAATCCATCTCTTTCTAGGTCTACCTCTACCGATGTACCATTCCACACTTATAACTAACATTCTCCTTGTAACATGCGATTCATCCCTCCTCATAACATGCCCATACCATGCTAACCTTTTACTCCTTACCTTCTCTACTACAGGGGCTACTCTCAAACTTTCTCTAATATACTCATTTCGTATCTTATCCATTTGTGTTACCCCACACATCCATCTTAACATTCGCATTTCTGTCACATGTAGTCTCCTTTCATCCGTTCCTTTTACTGCCCAACATTCAGATCCATACATCATGACAGGTCTTACGACGGCCTTGTAAATTTTCCCCTTTAGTTTAAGTGGAATTTGAGGGTCGCATATTAGTAGTCCAATATGCAAACTTTAATAGGTGTACCTCAACTAATTCATGAAAATAGTGACACCTTTAAAATGTAACTCTTTTCTTCAAAGGATTAATTCACAAGTCCTATATGTTATACTCTAAAAACATTTGCATCATTTATGTTTTTTACAACAGGTTAAGAGTTAATTAATAGAAACTTACTATTCATTGGCTGAAACTTGGCTATTAGGTAATGTCTGCGGTTGTCCTTGTACACTGCTTGTGTCAGAGCTTTTATTGTTTTTAGAATGAAATTTATCACTTTGGAACTTATTGAATTTACTTTTAACATTATTTTGTCTTGCATTTATTATTAATTTATCTTTCCTGAAAGAAATAAAGCATTATTTAATTTAAAATTATATCTTTTACTCATTATATAAAGACATGGACTTATTATAGCAGGAATAGTTAAAAGAAATATCTGGTTACGAAGGTCCAAGCATGAACTGTAGGGCTAACATAAATAAACTATGTAAACAGTAGTAATCATTTCAGTTTGTTATAAATTAGGTATAATATATTCAAGTAACATTAGATACAATATTATACATTATAAATTTCAAAGTTTAGATGGCTATTTGTTACTATGTATCATCAAAATGATTTGACAGATTCTGATTAAATTTGGCACAGTTGTAAAGTCTGTAAGAAAACATATGCTACGGGCTAAGTTTAATTTAATTACTTACTCTATGTTTAGCTCCTTTATCATCAGTGTCTTTCTCTCAATCTCTGCTTTAGCAGTTTTCAGTAATGATGAATAATTCAACTCCAGTTTTTTATGTTCTACCGCTAACGTATCGAAATCCTGCAAAATATTCTATAACATCAATCAACATCCATCCTGGGTTCAATACATTTAGACGAATTATTAACCTAATGTAACTTGATATCTCTTAAACCATTTAATAACTTTAATAATGAACATTGAAATAGGCAATAATCTCGTAAGAGAATGGTCTAAACTTCGATTGAGTGCAACAAGTTAAAAAAAAACTTACTTTTTGGAGCTTATTTATAGCTGATGTATATTCTTCAATTTTAAACTTCAGTGTTTTGTTTTCATTTTTAAGCTAAAACATAAAAGGAAATAATGCATATAAATATGTTATTCAAATATTTTAAATTTTAACACAACTGTGAATTAAATGTCAGATAATATTTGGCGCTAAAATGGAATGCTTACCTCTTCAAGTTTGTTGAAGTCATCGTAGTTTTCTAAATTTGTGTAAATATCATCCATGGCAGAAAATTGCAACCTTAGTAAATATTCGCATACGATGAAATATATAATTGCTATCGAGATAATTAACAATAAACTTATTATTTTTCTAGCTTTTTCCAATACGTCCAAACAACATTTGACTTTGATAACTATAGACAATGAATTGGACTAGAGCAGATTAAGTAATTGAAACAGACTAAAAATACAAGGATATGTGCACTTATTTCGTTCAGTAACCATTCAGTCCTTAGTCTATTCCCATTATCTGTTATTATTAAATAACTTGATTTTCGAACGACATCCTTCTTTGTCATACATTTCACAGTTTGCAAAGGCTTACATATACTTTCAAACAAAAAATACGCAATGTATTTCAAACTAAACTAAAGTACGAGCATGAAGGAACGAGTGTATACATGACATATTGTCATGTAGCGCTTTTTTATCTATGATTCCATTCCAAAGTGCTTCAAACTCAAATCAACGTTGAGCAGTGTTTCAGAATTGAGCAGAATACTTGCTGCTCTGCTACGCCTCGCGACGCCTAGAGCGCTGCGCTCAGCTAGCTCAATCGTTGTGGACGTGAGGATTGTGAAGTGTTTATGTTGATGGATTTCTTCATTTTGAACATTTTTTAAAAACTTGCTGTCATATCCTTTATAATGACAACAATGTTAAAGTTTAAAAACATAATTATTACTGTGTTTTATAAGAATAAGTAGAGTGCAACAGGCGTTCTAGGGAGACGTTAAGGTTTCGTGTAAACAGTAAAGAACATTGTGAATACAAGATGCCTATGGATTCTGAATGCGAGTGTGACCTGGTGTCAAAGGAATGGCTGTTGGCTAAGCTGCGATCTGACGAGAGGGACATGATTTTGATCGACTGTCGAGGATCAAATGAGTATGCCATGTCTCATATACGATCCGCCGTGAATTTCTCCATCCCAAGTATAATGTTGCGGCGGCTTGCGGCAGGGAAGATAGAGCTTGCGTCGACGGTTCAGTGCAAGGAGTTGAAGGCGAGGATAACACATTGTTGTTCTCGGGGCATGTTCGTACTGTACAGTGATGGAGCCCCTCGAGACCCTGACTCTGTACATGGGATCCTGCTCAGGAGACTTAAACAAGATGGCGTGCAAGTTGTTTGCCTCGAAGGTAATTATTTATAATTAACTAAGACATGATTATACTTAATCTTTTTATTTATTAGGTACTCCTCAACATGTAACACTTAATACTTGAGTCTTATGAATCTCAACAATAGCACAGAGACATACTTCAAAAATGTTTTTTATTTTAAATGTTCTAAGATTGCACCCACTAGAATCAAATTATAAATTATAATTAAAACAAGTAATATATGAATTTAATTGAATATAAATAGCAATGGTTTTCATTCATAATTATTGAATGTGTTGCAATACTCCTTCAATTACCATTAATTATTGGATATGTTTTACATTAAATATATAGTTTGTTACGCTGTCATAAAACTAAAACAATGCAAAATAGTGGTATGACAATACAATACCATTACATTATTTATGTTTCTTTTTATTCGATGCCACTAGTAAGTTATATTATAAACAATTGAATAATATAATTTCATTAGATACATTTATTTATTTAAAATTACTTTTTTTTTTAAATTTTAAATTTAATATCACAGAAAATAGTTTCTGACAGAAATTAGGAATGTCTATGTTGCTCATATGCTATTTCTTTATTAAAAAATAATAATAATAGTAATAAAAAATAAATGAGATATTTAATTTCACTCCTATTCAAAGTAAGTACAAGGAAATTGAAAAACAAAATTACATGAATAAATAAAAGCACACATAGCTTATTGATTAAATTGTCAGTTTTATATTATGTTGCAGTGGAAATTACCATTAACAAAAAGTCAAACAGAACACAAAGAATGCATATACCACACACCAGTGCAATTCATTCATTCCAGTCAAGTACCGCCGATTGAGGTGAACGTAACAGAACCCGATCTGACGTTCCTTTCGTGATCATTCATTGACAAAAAAATCCCCGCGCCGACTTGTAAACCATTGAATTCAATAATGTTGTCGTGCTAGAGGTAGTCAGCTATTTATGCTAAGCAAATTTATGCAAATTACATATCGTGTGTGCTGAGAACTGGCAATTATGAAGCTTTATAAGTAAATTAATATACATATCACGATAGGCCGTTAATTGTACATCAATTATCTAATTAATTGTATAATATGATCTTTGTCAGTGTTCCTGATAGTCGTAAATTAAAAAAAATTGAAAACAACGTAAAGTTTGTTATATAAACAAGTATTTTCTTAATTAAACTCGAACTAGATTTCTTTTTGTAGATTTTATTTATAAGTATTTTACTAAACCTAACTTTTTAATCTTACGATATTATTAGCCGCTTATTTGGCAATTGGTAGATATTTTATACGCAAATCCTAGTAGAATATCTAAAATGCCGTGCCCCAATGATATCCAATCTTAACATCGCACAATGGTATACATGCATTGTACACATACGAATGGAATAAGCAGATGAACTCGGTTAAAAACACTTTCACGCGTTAGGTATTTGATTCAGTACGTAGCTCAGAACAATAGTTTAAATGTGCCGGGGGCTAAGACCGTTGCCGGAGGTCGCAAGTCGAGGCATCCGCTCCACCAAACGTGGGAGAGGAAGTCGGCTACTTATTGTGCTCTGCAGTGCGAGACGCTTGATTATGATCGCCGCGACCAGAACGTTACCTTATACGCATCATTTTATAGCCTGTTATCGTATTATGAGAATTCTAAAACCGTCGAGCTCGTATTTCGAGCGTGGTGTTGAATTTTAACCGATCTAATTCGTAGTAACGCAAGTTTATTGCGATAAACCTTATTGTCTTCTGATTTCAATACGTAGACGTGTTGTCTGGTGAGCTCTGACGAGTTATACGGTAGATCGGCAATGATAGATAAATTATTTGTTTGAACTTTTTACATAGTTATTAACTAGAGATGAGCTGTAACATTGATTACAATTTTCCTCAAAGATTTGGTCCTTCGCATTTATAAAGTTAAGTCGAAATTGTTCATGAAATTCACTTTTCATAATTTTTCAATTGCCTTTTCATGAAATATGTCTACTTTATCATAATATGGAATTATATAAGTTTTTACCTTTGTAAAGTTTTACATCTTAATAATTTTGAAATCATTCTCGCATGAAGTTAAAAGAGATAAAATCTTGAATAATAAAATAGTTTGGCACTTCTCAAAGATTAGATTAAGTAATTACAATGCTGAGATTATATTAAAAATTATAACATACTATATATTTTTTAAACATAAAAACATTGTTAAAAATAGGAAACTGACAAAGACTTTGTTTCACATATAAACACGTACTTATTCTTTGACGATCAATAGGTCGATAGCGGAATATACTTAAAAATTTCAAATATTCTATGTATAAAAAAGGTTCGATACTGTGCTAATACCTATGTAATAACAAATAATTAAAATTCTGCTTTCCTCGAATCTCTCCATGAAATTCTAAGAAGACAGGGCGCGAGTCTTAATTAAAGATGAAATGTTAATCGCCGGCGCGCCCGATCTGTTTTATAATTCTTAAAAGAAACTTTACCAGGGGATGTTAATTTCAAATAAAAATACCATTGACACTATAAAAATATATATGTCGTTAAGGTGTCGGATGTGTGTTATAAAACGTTGGCCAACATCTCTTAATGAAAACGTATGTTGTAAAGAGTGGCAGTCTCTGGGAGCCATTAATCTAACTAATATAACACACAAGATGAAAGGCTGACCGGAAGCCGCCGCCGGTGCTTCGGTCTTCGGCCGGAAGTGAGCCGCAATTTTATTAATAAGTTCCTGTTACGTTCACGTCCTGCTAATATAATTTGGTGCAACTATCTAAACATGTGCGCCCGCCATTTTTTTATAGCACCGGTCCTCTGAGTTCGTATAACGTCTTTATTAATTTCCGAGAATCGTAATTCTCAGTTGCTCGAAGTCCACGTTCAAGTTTTCTTACATTTGAAGTACTTTTGAGAAATGAAATACCGCGAATTACAGGGATTCACAACAACCAATATCATATTGATTAACAGACCGTAATTAAAAATGCAAGTAGTCGATTTTATGAAGGGTCAATTAAATGTCAATTTAAAAAATACGTAAAAATGTAATAAAACAGTTTTGATAATTTGTAATTTTGCTGCTTATCTCCTCAATAACATGCAGTCGTAAAATCAAAAGTATTGTTGGTAATGTAGAGGTATGGTTGTAAATGTTGACGTAGCATAGAAAGGGCTGGTAATCGTAATACAAGAGTGTGCAAAGTGCTCGCAGCCGGATGCCGCTCAATCTCCGCGGTATTAATAATGGAGTAGGCGCATGGTTTCCATTATAAATCAATGCTTGATAAATTTTTGGTCATCGTCAAATTCATAGTTTTTTAATAATAAGATTCAAAGCGTTATACGGATTTTTTTATTCTCTCGTCGTGTGTAACTTATCAAGATTGAATCGACAATAAGATCACAATATTTTAAATTAACTTAAAGGTTAGACAATTTGTTTGAATGCAAAAATATTTACAATATGTATGTGTACATTTATCCATGATTTGTACCAAATTTTGCCATGACTTTGTCGCTGTAATGAATCATTGTTATGTATAATGTATTTAATTTTTTTTATGTATTTAAAAAAAATCGTATCTTCTTTTATCTGTTTAATGTAATTTATTATTGGCACAAGTTGGAATGAATCCTTTATGGACTAGCTTTTTATCTATTATTTACTATGACTCTGTTTACCTAAGTCGCTTATCTTTGATTACTTTATCTCGCCATTCAATAAACTTGAAAAAGAATGGATCAAGTAATTTTTAACTGTACATTTAGATAATGTTGGCCTGGCCATAAGACGTGTTTGTTAACTTTTTTTACGTTCACAAAACATATTTTCTCACTAGAAATTAATTGGATAAGAATCAATTACTCATCTGTGCATAAAACAGTAAAATTCCCCTGCCGCGAAACTTTTCATAGAGAATACAAACGACAATATGATTTTATACAAGTCCTTTGTGAGAGTCCAAAACCATGGCAATTTCGTTTTTTTAGCGCGAAAAAAAAAATCAATTCTCGAACGCTCTCAGTAGGTGCCCCAGTCGGGCTGGCAACGTCGCACTGGCCGTGCAAATCGTCAATGTGTGCGAAGTAGGCGCTACGTTAGATCTTATTCAACTTTATCCCTTCACAGTGCAACGATGTTTTTCATTCAAGGAAAATTTTTAACAAACCATCTTCTTTGTAAAGACTGCATTCATGTTTATTTATAACTTATACGTGTACCTGATGCATTTTTGTATTTAAATTTTTATATACGTATTCGTTATTAATAATTTTATTTATTTTGAACAATTAAATTATTCTAGGACAAGTTTGTATCATCTGACTAGCGTTTTAGACCATGTACCTAGAATTGTGGATGATAAAGATCTCTCAACTTTAACGCGAGTACTTTCTTGACCTAAATAGACAACAAGGGCCGTAGTCTATATTCCAGATTAACAAGTACTGACAGAATAGAAAAATTACACTTAGTTATTACCTAATTTATTAATAATAATTCATTTAATTATTCCACACCAGGTTAGTTAGGTTATTATTAAACGTTATAGAACATTTTCCTCTTAAATACTGTCAATTTATGTAATAGAGGAAGCAAAGTGGCATTGATAGTTTTTTGTGGATGATTCACGGTCCGCGAGCGCTTCGCTTTAGCTCATTGTGTTATGACTTTATTGTGTATCGTTACGCTACGCCGGACCTCAATGAGCAAAAAACTACACAAAAAGGTCGCTTTTTGTTCACATTTTTATATACAATGAAACTATTTACAATTATGCAAATAAACACCTCTAGAACTGCGTAGGGTCGAGGCTGTCGACACCCATGCGTTTCTGATATATTATTATATTAATATTAATAGTAGAAAAGACTTAGAACTGTTACCAAGTATGTAAGTGAGATTAACAAATGAAATTGCAATATAGGAACAGCTCCTTACCATCTTTGTCAATGGTCAAGGTCACGAAAAACAAAACTGCATTTGGATACTTTTAATAAAAAGTTCCAATTTATTCGCAAGCATGAAGAACGTGTGGTAGCAGTAGTTACAGCCGGCATAATCCGCTGCCGACCGGCGCTGCGGCAGCTATCTCGTTGAAATCAAACCCCCCCAGCCCAGGCTAATGGTTGCAATATGTGTCAGCGACCTTTATCTTCTAACACAAATTACTATTACAACGTTATAACAGAACTTGATTTTGTCATGTTTAACAGCGTCTATCATTCTTAACCAAAATGATGATATAGTGTGGTTTATCAGTCTTACTGATTAAAAAGGTTAACCCCACAACGCATACAAGTTGTGACTTTAATTATTTATTTATAATTTAGATTATAGACAAAGTCACAACTTTTATGGGCTGTAGAGTTAACGTTTTTACTTGAGTTGACTTTTTGACCGACTTCCCAAAAGAAGGAGGTACTCAATTAAGTATCCGGCGGTTTGTCGCTAGACATCACAATGAAGACAAACTTTTCTAATTTTACTTCAATAGGACATCCAGTCCACAAATTTGTCGATTACTTTGTTTAATTCGTCGATAGAGCGTTACAGTCTTGTATGCTGTTTATATGTGCGGGAACATTTTTGTTGATTCTAAATTTCACACAATATCGATTCCTCGGAACTGGATCGAAACGAGATCGTGACGTCAATCAGATATAGTTCGGAGAAGCGGCGAGCTGTGTTGATAGAGAGCACCGTAACGTTATTGTTTCATTACTCGTTAACATGGAAACTAAATTTAGCCAATAAATATCTCGATTACTTTATCACGCCGTTTTTTTTTTTGCCTAAAACCGATTGACGAAATAATCGTGCTATATTAAAAGCTTTTTGTGGTAGGTTTTTCCTTTTTAATATAATATGTTTTTCACGTTTTGTTTGTTACCCTAAAAAACCACGTAATAACCGGTTAAGATTTTGATATATGAAATGAAATGCACGAGTAAAGACCAAAATTTTATGAAACAGAACTTCTACAACAATTATTTATATTACAATTTGACATGACCGGTGCCTATTCCCTCACTTATTGCAAGTCTAAATAGGGAGCGTGCGCTTGATATAATTGACCCATCTTTTAGAGCATAGAGTCAATCGAGGGCCATACGCAGCAGCGGTATTTATAACTCGCCCGCCATCGCCACAAATTGCCTCAAATTGTCCCAACTGGCTTCATTAGACCCTATTTAAGACGTCGCGATCATTCCACAAGACCTCTACTTTCATAAACTGCTCTTAATATCAATAAAAGTTACGTACTCACTCAATAGACTAACTCCTAACCATTTCCTTTGGTGTTCAGATAATGTTCTTTTGGCGTGTATGAGATTTTTGTTCTTCTGTGCAAGTGTGTAAGATCGATTTTGCTTTGGCGTAATTTATCATTAGTTGGCAATGTACCAATGCTTTTATGATAATCGGCCCGGGTTGAACTGGCAACATTGTATAAGTAACGGATGACTTGTCATATCAGCCGTCTACGTGTTATCTCATCAGAAACATCCTCTTTGCAAATATTAAACATTTTAACTATCATTTATTAGTTATACTTAGTAAGTTATGAGTCTGGAGGGTTACACCGGTAGAGGTAGACTTAGAAAGAGATGGATGGATTGCGTGATAGGAGACATGATCAAGGAGGGAGTGATGACTGAGATGAGGTATGATAGTTATGTGGAGGACGAAAACCCGATGTGCCGACCCTGCGGGAGTAGGATAAGTCAGGGAAGATGATGATGATGATGACTTATACTTATATTTCGTTAACAAATTATCCATCTAACATTGCTCATGTGTCAATACCAACACGAGCAAACTTAGACTGACTGCTTTATAATGCATGCAGCGTAAATTACTCGGTTAAATAAACATGGATTCATTTAGTATGGAAGCTCGCACCCTTTTGTCTTTCGTGCATAAAATATTGATTTTGTTGGAGTGTAACAAAGTTAAAATAGTTTCTTTAAAACTTGGAAATAACAAATAGGCAAATCAGTAGGGATAGGCGATAAACCTGTTGATAAGAGTTACTATGTTGACTAACCATAAATTCGAAACTCATCAAAAGTAGGATACGGAAGGGCAAGAAGCATACGTCGGACAAATTGAGTAATTCATTGGTGGAGTAGTTAGAAAAAGACAAATGTAGTTTCGTTTTGTGTTCTTATAAGAAAAAATAAAGTTTTACAGTATTTTATATAACCACTAATATAAGGTCGCTCATGCAAATACGCGGCTTGCAATAGATTTACCACCAGAGTAAGTGATAGGCTCTCACGCATGCGCAACATATCCCGGCCTCACTTCCCTCCGACAACAAAACACGCATCGCTGGACACATATTAATAAAATAAATTTGTATTAAATCACACTTTTTAATTACCAGGTTTATATGTCTAAAAAAACAAACAAAAAATGGGACCCACCTGCAAGCATTACCTTTCGGATAGAAAAAGAATTATCAAAATCGGTCCACTAGCGGCGGAGTTATGCCGTAACACACATAAAAAAAAACAAAAAAAAACATACAGACGAATTGAGTACCTCCTTGTTTTGGGAAGTCGGTCAAAAATATTGAAGTCCATGCAGTAGTTTTTGTGTTTCAAATATTGAAAGCCTCAATCGCGTTTTTCTTCTACATCATTACACACAGAAATATAGGCAATAAAATCTTGATTACTATGTTATTATGTAGAGTAGTTCTGTATTACAGAGTCGCTTCCTCTTTTAATAATTATTTACGTAACCTGGTAATACAACAGGCAAAGATGAGTGTGTAGGTATATATCGTTGTAGAAGAAGCATTTTACTACATAAAAAAAACTAGTAGTTTTAATAGCCTGATACTACCTTCACAACTTATCGTAGAAATGTGAAAAAAATAATTGTGGCCAATTGTATACCTACGAAATACAATGGTATGGTTATTATAATTAGTTCGGAATACAATGAAATTGGGAACATAATTGAACAATAAATCGTGTGCGGTTAGCGCATGCATTTGGAAAGGCGCAAGGCTGGCGAGAAGGACGCGGGAGGGCCAAGGCCTGCGCGGCCCTCACCTGCCGCCTACGCCGCCCCGCACCTCCTCACCCCGCCACTCCACCGGCGAGGTCCCCAGCGTTATAACACATGCTCGTAGCGTGCATGGGCGTAGGCAGCGTGGGCAGCGTGGGCAGGGAATGTTCAAATGAACTCGCTCGGGTGGACAGCTGCGAATTGTCGGCCGGTGTGCTTTATATTCTGTTATTACATTACGTGGGTGGTACTGGTTTTAATGCTTATACCTGTTTGTTTTTAATTGAATTTTTGTAACGTTGAATATTTCTATCTATTTTCTCAGTTAAGCCTTAATAACTTTATTTGTAGAGTTGATTTATTTTTTTATATGATAAGACTAATATATAAGTGAGCGCTGCCCATAGACATCTTCGTCGTTTTTCGTTAATCTTAAACTCGTATGTAACGGACCATATTCCTGATGCCAAAATGATTTAAACGAATTTCAACAGTAACTAGAACAATTCTATTTAAGATTATTGATTAATGTGTCATTATACCAGGTCTTGTATATTGAAAATAAGACAAGCATTGCACTGGCATATTACCGCGCTAGCTTCATCCTTTTAGATATGTTATTTTTTTAAGCTATGATAATCCCGGCATCTATAAGTTTTTCATTGTCATCAACAGTTACGCAATGGAAATTCAATTGCACGTTTACGTCGTGATTAAATACACATAGTTTCCAAATCGTAAGCGCTTAGTCAAACCATTAAACGATTTATTGCATAAGGCTTGGGTAAGCCCCATAAATATTCATGTAGGAGTAAAATATCGCTTTGATAGTTGTCACCGATACAATGTAGGCGTCAGTGAGTGCAAACAAGTTCGGATTGTTTAACGATAGCTGCGTGTGGGTGTGAAGAGCTAAAGGATTCGATTCACCCTGGCCGGGTGGATTTCATGGAGTCCTTGCGAGCGAGGCCGCGTGGGGTTGACGGGCGCGGGCGGGTGGCTACGACGAGTTCATTCAGAGCGGCGGATGAATGGGCCCGAGCGATGAGTCATCGGATCGATACGACTCCCGCCCGAACCCCGCACCCCACCCCACGGCCGCGATCGCGGCGCGACTGCGTGCTTTCGCGATTCCGCTGCAACTCCGCGTCGGCCCAATTTTTTTACGCTAATAAAGACAAAGCCGCCACACCACGTACAGCTGCAAAGTCGGTCAGCGCCCATAAACAAGTCTATTCAAAATTATTACGTTTATAGTAGATACGTGTGGAAAATAGATCATCGTAACATCAATAACACAATACAACAATGTAAATAAACACAGTTACGCCTAATTTTTAGTATAAACGTCTTAAAGAGGCAGTTTGTTTCAATTCCACTACAAGTCCTCAACTGCTTTAACCACTTTGGTAGCCATTACATGTCGTATAGCAATACCACGAAACGGACGGAATCGATAGTCTGTATTGATGAGTATCAGATCACGACATGGAATATAAAGTCGTCCCACACTGCAGGCGCGGTGACGCAACGGACGCATTAACATCACAATGGCTGTCGTATCGACAGTCGGAGGCGGACGGCAGGAAGTAGTCGGCAGCGCGCCGGACATCGTCCTGTCGCCTCTCGCTTGTCACTTTACTCATTTTACATCTTATGCTTACCCATAATACATCAGCTTTCAAGTAATCAGTTCCATTTTAAATAGAGACTTAAATAAATATAGATATTAAACTAACGTACCAATCAATTCTACTGGTTTAGATAATTGCTATTCGACACACATGCGATCACATCTCTGTATCGCCCTGTGGCGAGATTATTGCCTAAAACATACCTGAAACCGTTATTGATGAGCATGATTTTTAATCACGATAATTTACTTTTCATGACATTTATTAAAATTAAGATGATGAACAAAGAGAATGATCACGAACCCATGACCAATTGAAAGTATTTAAATATACGCAGACTATTACAAAGTTTAAAATGATAGTAACCCGTATCGTTTTTTTATGGATTTACAGAGTAATTGTGGTTATGTTGTCACCAGGCGAGTTCATGGAGTTCCGGCGCGCGTACCCCGAGTGGTGCAGCGAGGCGGGCGCGCCGCACGTGCCGCACCTGCCGCTCATGGGCCTCAGGTATGCATGCTGCGGCCACAATGTACGGATGTTATTATCATATTACGAGATATTGTTATTAAATGTGATATTCCTCCAGCTAAAAATTATAAATCAGTATTTTATTAATTTTATGGACATATATAATAAACAAACCGGAAGATGTTATGCTGCGTCACATCTCAAAGGAAACTATCCGAACGAGGCCAGCCGCAGCGGTGGAGGAATTTGTATGAATCATTTTTAAATAATTCCTAACGTAACGCTGACTCATGACTTATGCATCGGTAACGTGAAATGGTATTCTAGATGCGACGCAACAGAGTAACATGATATCAATTATTGTGAGGATGGAAAATCGCGCGTGGGAATCCGTTTTCATCGTGAGAGTTTACATGTACCGGGGGAAAAAGTTGCCTGCCGTGTTCCGGTGCACGACGCACGCGGCTTTCTCGCTACCCACGATGCCTTGCTTCGCTTGCTAAAGTTACACACTGCAAAATGTCATCGTAAATTTTACCTTATAAATAATCTTTAGATATAAAGTCTATTTGTCTAACTACAAACTCTAGTTTGTTACGTGTTTTAACGGTTAATTTAGCATCAATCAATAATGAAATTGAAGTGACTTTTTAGTTTTTATTTTTACTAGATATATGAAGTTTGCGAAACTGTTCAATCGTGAACATCAAGAGCGTATTACGGCATATAATAATAATCGAAATTAAACCATAAATGAGATAAAAATATTGTAATGATGCACCCACTCAAGGTATTTTCGGAATTCAATACATTTTTAATTCAAACATGAGTGGAGAATTGCGTGGGTTGGCAGTACGTACTTCATTATGATTTCAAGTTGAACTTTGATCGACGTGGGTGCATGTTAATAAGCGAGACGAGGCGAAGTGTTATGATTCTCTGTAACTCGCCGCGCCTATACTGTGTAGGTACGAGTACGAGTATTACTCACGAGGAATATTATTGAGTATTGTTCCGCTGCGTTTAGCACTCAGCAAATGAACGCCTCCGTTGCCGTAACTAATTGACACTAGAACATGCAAATTGCCACTCGTCGATACACCTAAATAGTAAGTCAATGTCAGTGAGGATTCATTCACGAGAATGGAAACAACCTTGAGTTCACATTCATTACAATTCTGCATTAAATAGTCAGTAAATAATTCAAACATTGTAACGGTAAAATGTTCATCAATATAACTCGATTTGTTTACCTAAGATTTACTTATTTTTTATAATCATCACAGTTATTGTGATCCTTCCGCTTTATCTTTATCTTACGGGCTAATTGCATTAAAATTGTTTTAGAAATAAAGGTGATGTCTAAAAGGAAGTCAGTTAATAAATGATATTATCGCATTTGGCTTATATGACTGTGGCTGTTGTATCGTTGCCGTGAATGGCATTTCGTGCAGCGATCCATCATTACTTTTCTCTTGCGCGCCATAAAAACGTCGACGGGTTTTGACGCATTGCAGTAAGCATTAAAAGGCGTTCGGTTAATAAACTCATTCATCATTTTGTCGTACCGAGCCCAAGGCATCTATAGCGGGCCTCATTGAGCCGCTGTCGATGCGTTGCGTTAGAGAACGGCGGCAGCGCATTCAATGGCGGTCGCCCCATTCATGCAACGAAACGAACGCGCACTATACGGAAGTAGCTCCGTTCACTAGAAACTATTACGTCGCACTTTGCGCTGTACTCGTACATACATTATTTATTTATATCACTGTATCGTTCAACAATTCGATCGTTGAATGGGTCGTTAGATTTGAATCAATGAGATGACGTCATTCGGTAGCATTTGATTTCTATTCAGTTTAATCTTGTCAAGATTCACCGTTTCTCCGTGACTTCCGGCCGCCTACGGGTGTGCCGTTCCCTTTCACATTATCGTTTCCTCACTATAAATAGCTGTTGTGTCGAGTGTATGGTGTAGCGACGCCCACGCAGGGCCGCGGGCGGAGGGCGGATGGCGGCTGGGGCGAAGGGTGCGGTGCGCGGAGCCGCGGCGCTCGGTCCCTGTGCTCTCGATGTTATAGTTACATTAATTTAAATATTTCTACTATTACCTAAAAACAGCGATCTATATTTAGCTTAAACATTTTCCTAAAATAGCTGTTTAGTTTGTTTTCTACAAAAAATGTTCCACATTAACTTCACATGTAAAATGTAATGAGTAAAAGTTTAGGGAATGTTAGACAAGAGCAATGTCATGTTTGCAAGTTAGAAACAGTCTTTCATAGTAACATTACGAAATTAGTTAGAAGCTAAATGTATTTGGTGGCAAGTTTAAGTTTTAATTACAAGCACGCTATGCCCCGGAGACGCGGAGGTATGTGGCGGGCGACCCGGTTAACATTTCGCCTTTTACCTAATGGACGGCCTCGTTATTGGAGCATTGGGAACACGTTCCCTTTATTTACCTTAACAGCTTTTATGAAAATTTTAAAGTGGAAATAATCCTTAAAACATTCTGATGTTCGCAGACGTGTGGATGTTATATGCACATTTAGAGATAGATGTCTTAGTAGGATATTCTACGGCAATATCAAATAGCAGTCTCTAGTTATATTCTTTTGATATGATCTTAAGAATACACACAAGAATGTAATATAAGCACAGAATAAAAATATTCACGAAATTCTATCTATTGTATAAAAACCATAAAATCTACAATTGAACATTCATCGGAAAACAAAATAAGTATGTTCAGAACACAAAAGATGCATGTATTTTATTAACAAAGGTTTGCTTGAAATGAGATTCTAATACTGAACGAATGATCCAAAGCTTGCCTCTAAAGAAATGTGCTCTACTATTTCGTATAAAAAGGTTATCGAAATAGTAATGTCACCGTAGTTCAAGAGCACGGCCTCTGACGTCAGAGTACGTCAAGGTTCCGATATCGGATGTAGGAATCTACCGATGCCAATGCCGTCCACATTATTTACACTTGAAAAACTTTGATCGTGTCTACGTCATTTTATACTGGGCGACATTGTGCGACGTGGGCGTTAAGGTTTCCTACATACGTAGGTGAATTAATTTGCAAAAAGTTGATTTCGTGGCTCTCGGAAAATATGCCTAAAGATTTTAAATAATTAAAAAGATATTGCACCGCAAGCTAAATGTAATATACGAATATTTAACTTCGTATCTAGACAAGTCTAACTATTTCCTTTTGTCACGGTACTTGCAAATTAAATAATGTTTTAACTTAATTAAATAACTAAACGGCGATTATACGATATTATTTGTTTAGTAATTAATTTAGTAAATTACCTAAATTGTTCTATTTATAATGTCTGATTCGCGTGCCACAGGAAATAGTACATTTAAATATTTATATTCCCATGTTATGTTATATTTTGAAATGCCTCACGAAGTTATAAATTAAACTTTATAATTGCACTCGTAAACCACCCTTCTCAGTGTGTAGTTCCCCTTATAAGATTTAGTGTTCGGCGAGTGAGCAGGCGACGTCAGGTGCCGTCGTGGTTTGACGTCAGTCCGGGGCCTTAGTGCCGTGACTGCTGTGACAATTTGCTACATAAGTCACCTCGGCGCCTAGAAGACTACCAATCTCGACTGACGTTTGTAACACGTAGTCAATCAATTATTTTGACAATCATTTTGCTTCGCATAAAAGAAAACTTTAGTTGATACAGGACAAAGAATAATATTTTGAAACCTATCAGTAGTAGGACAAACAAAAGGTTCCATGTAACTATATGTTTGTCTTATATGAGATAGTTTAAAAATATGACAGGTGATGTTGATAGGAAGTCGGTTTGTTATGAAAATGATGCTCGGTGTTATGTCTGCTATCAATAGATTCATCCAATCATCCTATAAAACCAAACTAAGTACAGTAGAGTAATGTTTAATTTGGTTTAGATCTTTTATATTTATGGAGGTAATAAAAGATGCTTGTAAGAGTCGTATTTACAGAGGTAATACACTCGACGTGCAATGTGCAAGTCGTGTTATCCGAGGCACGTCGGTGTGCAAGTTAATGCGTAACAAGTGGGCCCACCCGATACGTTATTGCCGCTCCATTGCCCCGCGAAAGGGATCAAGCTATTTCTGCCCGCCAATGCGGATGTACTCCTACCTGCAGCTTTGGTGGATTAAAAACGCTCCAATGACTCAGAGATTCTGCTTTATATCTAAATTGTTGATACGTCTAATTTCATCGATATTATATCTAAGGCCCATTACACTGCCGCGAAAACGAACCGGAACTGAAGCCTATTCAGTTTCGATACGAACCTAACATGGTTTGTTCTTGTAAATAATTTAGCACAAGTTTTCCCCATTGTTAGCGTCTAGTTACGATTGGGATTTGCCCAACAATTAAACATTCAACCTCAACAATATTTCAGTGAAAATGCAGTTATAACTAAAATAGTTAATGTGAGCAGCAATCTCACAGGGAGGTATTGTTAATGTGGACTTTGTTATTGTAGTAAAGCGACGTATCATTGTTCGCTGCATTATTTGTCTTATTGTAAAGTCATAGTTTGTGATAATCACGCGTTTGCCGAGCTGATCCTTGCGGTGGGTTATCTGCGGCTACGTCACGCGGCATGACGTCAAAGCGCCGCCGACAATCGCGTGAGTTCATTCACGAATATATCCGAGCACGGCCACGGGCGGACACCGCACGCAACGTCTTTATCCATCCCTGGCAGGGTTGCCGCAACTGTTATTAAATAAATCACCAAGTTCTCCACTAATAGCGTAATTTTATGGGTATGACCTATGCGTATGTACTACTATAGTATTGTATTATCTGTGGTATGACCTAGTCTAGATTATAAACAACTTGAGGAAACCGCGTCCTATCGAATCGCATGTTTGTATGCATAATAATCGCAATAGTTTTTAATATCGAAATCGATAAGATATAAAATATGTGTCTTAAGAATGACCAATCAAATTTAGAACTACAGCTAACAAGTAACGTCTAGAGTATTCAAAACACATTGTAAAGGAAAAGTAAACATACACCTAAGTGATTTTAAAATATACAAAAGACACAACCCTAACTGAGTATCATCATCAATGAAGTCGTCTCACCCGGAATAATGCTGATTCAAAACACTATTCACGTTCAAATTTAAAATCGAGCAGCGATTCCAAAAATATTGTGAACAGCTTTACGCGATGTTCAAAGTTAGTGTCGGCTGTCATCGTGGCTATTATAGCGAGGTTGCTCATGACGTTCCACGATGTATTTCTGTTTGATTATGAGCAATAGCGTGTATGAGTAATTACCATCCATCCTTCAGTTGGGAATCTGGAAGTTCGAATTGTAACGCTTGGATAAAGTGAATCTAATCACATCGGAGGTTCAAGACATATTTGAATCTTATTCATGCGAACAGTGATCCTATTCTGAAATAGATATTTAAATACAAATACTTGTTAATTGGCAATTGGGAATTGGAATGAATTGTATCAAAATAAATGTATTGTCTCGTCTAGAGGATGGAGAGGAGGAACGTGAAGATGAAAATCTAAATTTGGTTACAAAGGTGTATAAATAAAATACCTTCATTTTTTAAGAAATGGCTTCTTTGTTTTCTTGGAATGGCCCTTTTGATTGAAATTCTTTCTTACATTTGTATGATTTAAAATCCCAATGACTAAGTGAAAGCCTTCGCGCCGGCAAAGTAATTACAAGATCCGCTTGTAAAGATGGAAATCCTTAAACAAACCGCATGGTTGGTGTTACCAAATTTATAGCAAATCAGACAAACGAGCTGATGTTTTTTAGCAAATTATAATCTAGAAACTAACTATGTGACTTTTATCATAGTGAAAAGCTCTTCTTAACTATATAAGGGCAGTAAATCCATTTGAATGCTTTACAGCAGTCCATCCATTTAAAGAGTGTGCGGGCATCTACAGAAATAGAGCGGTTTTCATAAACAAACGGTCGTCGGCGTCGGCGCGCGGCCTGCCCGCCTGCCGTGCCGGGCTGTTTAACCTCGACACACTTGCTAAACAACCCGACGCTTCCTACGTACCTTCGTCGCCTCATTGACTGCTCCCTTGTTGTCCATATACCGCTTCTAACGAATGACATTCAGTGTTTTATACAACGTAAATAATATATCTTGATCTAGATTTGAGATCTTAACTTGTTCGTTTCTCAACAGTATTGTAAAAATTAAACATGAATGATAAAATTATTGCTGACTCATAATAATGTTCATAACTTCTGGAAGTAATTCAACTGTTATGCAATTGATGTGATGCATTGTCAATAATATGACTACTGTTGTCCATTTACTAATGATATGACGCCTCCGTCCACACAGGATAGGAGTTAGTCGTGTCGGACGTTAAAAAAGCGTCCCTAGCGGGCGGTCATTGGCAGCGGCGGGTCGGGCCGCATTCCTGTGCGAGGGACCACCGCTCGCCCACACTCACGTATCCACATTACCCGGCCGACTTGGTATATGCCGTCTCTCCATACTACTACAAACGAGCGACGTGCATCTGTAATCGGTCGGTTGCGAAGGCAGCGGCCACGCAGTACATTATAGGAATTGTTCATTAATAACACGGGCGGCGCGGCTTCCGGCGGCCGCCATTCAAATACAAATTGGATTCGCACGAAGTCAACGCCGCATCGTTACACAATGCGAACACGCACGCGCACACTTACCACCTCAATGTAGCGAGCTTTCATGATCTTATCAAAAAGCAGATAAAGGAATTAATTGATTATATAACGCCTAATGGTCCATGTACCTTTAGTCTAGGAAAATTTTAGAAGAAAATATACCCATACAAACTAACCATAACAAATACATGGTTTTTATGAACTTATACACTTTACTCGAACATGAAAATTACAAGTGCTTGATTTATAATCTGTTGTTTCAACAACCGGGAAATGATCCTACGTGGGAACTGGCTTGTTGTATTTTCTCTGTTATGAGAATTGGTAACAAACGTTTACATAATACACCTGCAAGTAGCCCCATGTAGCGACTGTCGGCGATAAGGAAACATTGTTTCGAAACACTATTATCCGTAAATAGGGGCGCCACCTAATTATCAGTAATTACTGATTTTAGTTCCCTCTTTACTTATCTACACTGAATACACATAACGTTCTACCAAAAGGCGCCCTTATACATTCATCATTTATGACAGGCTGTGTTTAAAAGTTCCATTATTTGTATCGTATTTGTTTTAATATCCTTATACCTACCATACTAAAGTTATATTTGGAAAACGAATTTTTTTTCTTTGATGATTTCTCGTTTACTAAATAGTATCTATTCAATGTAATCTGATCAGTGTCGTAATATTATGTATGTAGTTTCATGTAATAAATACGAGTACATTCGCACGATTTCTGAGAATGTAGCCAACGTCGAGTAGACTGAGGTGTCATGTTGCTGAGATCAACGATTCCTCGTACACTGTAAAGTTATTGTGAAAATGTGACTAATATTATTGTCCAGATTGTTTACTGATTTAAACCTTCTGTGACCAATTTATTGTTGCGATATATGCGCACATTTGCCATATGAAGTACAAGTTGGTATTGAACTTGAAGAATGGTCGATGTAGGTGACGGGTCCGGAACCTCACCCACGTCCTCTGAGCTTGCCTCGGTCGCGATAATCAGATCGGTGCGTGGGTAGCTCCCCTGAATGGCCGCCTGCCGCGCCCAGCACCTACGCCCAGTGCCCAACACCCACGCTAGCGCCTACCGCATTAACTACACTGTATTAATAATTATCTCGACGCCTCAAAAGGGCATTCGATTCAATGGAATTTCCCAAAATATAAAACTCGACGCGCTTGGCGCCGGAAGTCATCGATTTCCTACTGTTTATATAAATTACTGATGGTTGGAATTACCTTTTCTGGTAACTTGACATAATATGATAAATTATGTTTCAAGGGTCACAAGAAGCGAAAACGCAAAGAAGAATCGTTTTAAATTTTTTTTGTTAATCTCAATAAACATTTTACTCAATTGGATTATATGCTTTAGCGGGGTGAACCATAAAAGCATATCTAGCATTTACTAAAAATATACTGGCAAATAGTATTTTATGCATTTGTAATTGACTAAAAATTGTCTATGTACCTTACACACTGATATATTACAAGTATTAATGCCCACAGAGCTAGTAAACAAGCAAAAAGACAACTGTTAGCAGGCCGGCAGTCGTGTTAAGGTGTCGAGGTTGCCCTGTGCCTACCTAAGAGCGCGTGGGAGACAGCAATCAGCGTTTTCCTTCGCCCCACAGTAATTAGATTGTTTTCAAAACAAGCTGAATGACGGCGAGACGATTGAGAGGGCGACTTTCGGTAAGTACGGCGTGGGAGGAGACGCGGCGGCGTCGCGGCGCGGAGGAGGGGCGCGGGGGGAGGGGAGGGGGCTCTAGTAAGGACGCCGTGTGGGCGGCCATTGATCCACGGGGGCAGGTGAATGGTGCCCGGGGCCTCCTCTCCCCCATTGAGCGGCGCGATCGATCGCCGCCCGGCCAAGCACCGCCCGCGACCTCCCCGCACCCTGCCATCACCCTACCCGCTTTTACTGCATACGAACAATCCTACGCATTCGGCCACCCACGCCGACCTCGCCGCTTGCGGGAAAACGGATTAAATGTGGTTCTCTGCAAAAAAATACGTCTCTCAGTCCGTAAACGTTGCGAGCCCTTCGTTTTGAAAGACGCGTGGGCGGCCATATTGCTATAAAAGGCAAGGAGGTGGGCGATAGCCGAATTGAAGGCGAATTGGCAATGCATTCATAATAGCTTATATAGGTGTTCTATTTTTATCTGTACCTCTGTAGGAATCGTGAGGCGAGTGGGGAGTAGGAACATTTGAGACACTTATTTATATTTTCGTGATTTTGTTCATCAAAGCTTGTTACACTCCCTGAAGTTATGTTTATAGGAAAATGTAGATTTATGAATTTTGATGGTTGATTTTATGATTATAAAAAATAAATGAGCATTAAAAACAATTTTAAGGTGTCCAACTATGTCGTACGTTAAATGCATCTTCCAATCCTTTATGAACAACTTTGCCTAAACGAAACTTATCCTAACAAAAAATTCAGAAAATTTAGAATTAACGCGGACCTCTGATATGCATAAATAATTCAAACTTCCTGCGATTCAATGTTTTTTTAATTGTTATTTAATAACATTTCAATAGATATATTTAATGCAGTATTGTTTGTGTTTGTTTGCAAGTATCGTACATGTGGATTATGTTTCCAACATTTTGTATCGGTTTTCACTGCCGAAACACTGGTTTAAAGACATGTCATCTCTCTCATTCTCTATAAAAAAAAAACAGATACTAGTTTCTTCTATTACAAATTTTACAATGTGAATGTGATTTGTTTTTAACGTTGAAACATTTCGTTTCCAGATCACTCCGCATATCGGGGTCCGGTTGCGAGGAGGCGCTGTCCTCGGGCTCGTCGTCCGAGTGCGAGGATACGCACACGCATGCCCACGCGCAGCAGGACTTTCCCATTGAGATCCTGCCCAACCTTTACCTTGGCAATTCAACCAACAGCGAGGACTGCGACGCACTCGCCAGGCACAATATTAAAGTATGTCTTATTATTTTTTTACAGTTTAGGTTGGTAAACGAGTAGGCTGCCAGATTTATACATCTACAAAATTTAAAGCTTTTACTAAAAATCAAGTTAATCAAGCAAGTAGGAACTAGTTTATGAAATAAGTATACATAGTGGAAAGCCTAAGCATACATCATGTTGTTCAACTATCCATCGTATCGCCCACTCGAGCCCACTCGGCGTCACTGGAGGGCCTCTTCAATCCGCTCAATAGCTTTTACGTGACACGAATGCATGCTGCAGCTCGAGAAAAAAACCAATAAAGGTTTCTCCTTACTCTAGCGGATTGTGTGTCAAGAAATTGCTTATGAAAATGTTCTATTTTGACATGCAAGTTACTTAATGTAAATCTCGAAATCAGCTTCCGATAATACAACCTATAAGGATAAAATAATAGTCATAATTTTGATGTCTCTCTCCGAGATCAAGGTATTGATTGACTCTTATTTAATTCTCAATAGGTAAGAATCCCTTAGTGATGTTTTAGTGAGAGAGGGAAAAATAATGAGTGTTTGTCGTGCGCAGTACGTGCTAAACGTGACGCCGGACCTGCCCAACACGTTCGAGGCGGAGGGCTGCGGCATCAACTACCTCAAGATCCCCATCGCCGATCACTGGAGCCAAAACCTCGCCGTGCACTTCCCACAGGCTATTCGATTCATAGGTAAATATACATTCACGACGCTCACGGCCCTTGCACTGAAGGTCAGACAGACGTTACGGATTTCCATTCAGCGTCATCCTGGCATTTTCTGTTTCTTTTACCGTACATTTACATGATGATCAATTACGAATGCAATCCACGCTTGAATGTATCTTATTCGAGATGTTTATGTACATATTTTTAATCTTCAAATGAAATTTATTTCTTCATATACACGCAAATCAGTATGATGTAATAAATGTCCGCTATACGTCTGTATCAATATTGTTGTACATGCCTCGACACTCGTTGTCCATACGTAAATATTCCATTACTCATCTGAGAGGTGAGCGCGTCCTAACGCCGCCGCCGCCGCCGCCGCATCGATACAGTTTATAACGTCCCACAAGGTCGCCGCTAAGATAAACTGCAACTATTCAATATCTATTATAAGTTCATAATATACGTAGCAATTGTGGCAAGTCAATATACAAGTCAATAATAATATATAATGACATTTTTTAAAACATAAAGTACGAATCGCTTCGTTTTCTTTTATAGTTTATTTTAAATAAGATAATACTTTCGTTTCGCATCATGTATGTTACTTGGGTGCCATCACTAACGTATGCCTTATTTAAGGTATGCTTGAGACCCTAAGGCATAAGAAAGTGCCTATTTGGTTATTGATTGTGGGTGTATCGCAGAGGAGGCGATGTCAGCGCGGTGCGGCGTGCTGGTGCACTGCGTGGCGGGCGTGTCGCGCTCCGTCACGGTGACGCTGGCGTACCTGATGCAGCGACACCGGCTCTGCCTGCGCGACGCCTTCGAGCTGGTGCGCAGCCGCAAGACGGACATCGCACCCAACTTCCACTTCATGCGGCAGCTGCACTGCTTCGAGCGCGACCTCGGCCTGCACGAGCACAGCGCCAGCCTGAGTAAGGTCTGTTTGTGTACTACCCCACGATACCATACCTGTACTCGCCACCCCCACAACACAAACACTACCCCAACATATAATTGGCTCTTGACTGTATTACAATTGTGAAGAAAAAAATCTAATAACACTTTCGGTGTTTTAAGCAGTAAATATTAGATTTTTTTGTTAATTACTTTAGTTTTATGTTTTAAACGCCTAAGATTTTTTAATACTAAAGAAATTAAAGATTATTTTTATAAAATGCGGATAAATCTTTATTATGATATAGTTTTGTACATTAGTTGTAGATGTCAAAAGTTAACATAAGGCGTGTTTAGATGTTATTTTTATTTGTAACAGAGTCAGAGTGTCGGTGGCAGAGATACAGTCGAGGAGGCGTCTTAGTTTAGGCGTCGGACGCTAAAGTAGAGATAATATTGGCGGCATTGCTGCTGCTGAAGAAGGTTGTCTTTCCCTTTGTTAGCACTACGCCCATAGACACCTTAGCACCTGACAAACGCTTAGACTAGATCTGACAACTAGATTGATCGCTGCGTTCCACAACACTCCCTAGGTTGGGACCCGACCTTAGCCGTATGCTTGATTTGTATGAATATAGTTATATTAGAAACCAATAGTAAAGAAGATATCCAGTTATAAGTAATGTAAATAGCATTGTATTTAGATTTAATATTCTTACACTAAACAGGTTTATACTGAAAATGTAATTGAAGGGCTATTACTATTAGCTACTCGGTACATTTGTCACTCATCATTAAAAATGCACAATATTGATGTCGTTAACGAGATGTGTTGTATGTTGCAGGTGCTGCAGGAGCTGGGCGTGCGTGAGGCGGGTG
>NW_013525135.1:2501175-2507035 GCF_000836215.1 Papilio polytes
CGACACGCCGCAATGACAGTTCTTTACGCCGCCGCACCACCAGCCGCCGATGTGAGCGCCATCTGCCCAGTGACGGACAATGTGTGCACTACTAGTAGCACTACGCCTTGTGACATGTGACGTCACGTGACGCTAACGTAGCGCTCTTCAAGTGTTTTATGCGTCGTCCATTCTTCATTACTATGAATATGTGTAGTATGAATATCGCAAACTGTGTAAGCTTCCTACACTTTAATGTCATAGTATGTATTTTTTTCTCTATATGGTCCAAGTACAAAAGTATATAATTTGTAGCAATGCACATATTCATAATTGTGAAGGCGTATACAAGTTGCACGTAAATGTTAGACTAGTTAGAGTAACTGCAGTACGTTGTAAGATTGTTGGAAATTAAAAAATACCGATCACTAGTGAGGAGCTTCTGTGCTCCACAGCGCGGCATGGACTGCATACATCACAGTTTTATACTGAACTACCAAAGTTTTTAGTTACAAATCACTTTAATGCAAGCGAAAGTAGAAAAATAAATGTATTCGTATTATATAATTTAAGCCACAATCGTTCCTTCTGGATAAGGCGAAAAATCACCAGAATCAAAAGGTATAACAAAATCTTAGTACATGATTTAAGTACACATTTTATAATCGCCATATATGTATACGCTATGTACAGTTGTATGTTCCCTAAATATAAGTGGTATAAATAAGTTTTTACAAACACTATGTACAAAGTGTCGTGCGAAATGAAGCACAATAGTACAAAATGTTTTAATTAGCACGGACAGTAGTCGCTGAGAGCCGCCGCACCCACACGTAGAGCACGACGACACGGCGACACGCCGTTATAACATAGCAGAACTAAAATATACTTTGTAACATATTTTAAGTCAATTTTTGTAAGTTCCATAAAGTTAAGATTTCATACGCGACTCGGAATGCATTCCCCGATATCTTCCAATAATTTATGCATTTTATTATATTTACTGTATTGTGTCATAAATAGAATGTTTTTATTCATGTTTAAATTATGAATTATATTGTTCATAAGATTTTCTCCTCCGTGAGGACGTCGCGGCTGTACTTTTAGTGCCGATTCGCGTTTTGATCCAACACTCAACATATGGAGGATTCGCCAGACGTTTTACTAATAAATATAGGAAATTTTGTATATTTTTCATAAAAGGTTATTTCTAGAAACAGGGCTTCTGATAACTCTTCCATTGTTGTTGACGTAGTGACGTGTGCGTGAGTGAGTGACTGAATGAGCGAGTGAGTGAGTGAATGAGACGTGTGATATACTCGTAGATAGTAATTGTTCATCTTTAAAGGAATACATATTTACACATTTTGACGACACAAGCGACAGCTCGGTGCTGCCTCCACTGTTGCGCCGAACAAATCTGTTTAGTGTACGTTAAAAGTATATTTATAGGTAATAATAGTTAATAAAATATTACTGTTTATTTTTCTATTGATCTTCCGCAATCACTGTTTTGTACTCGCCAACCATTGTTATACTTGCGTTGTTTACGTGTCGACAAACGTTGTGTTGTTTTCCCCGAGAGAGAATATTCTAGAAACCCTAATAGAGATTTACTAGTAAATGAGTATTTTTTATAAGAATTTGTCACTACCCTACAGTTTAACTAAAAGTTCATTATTATGTAAGGCGAGAACACACTACAGCAATTGTCGCCACACATGTCGACCAGGTGATATTTAATTTTTTTACAGTTTTTATATTTCCATTGGCATTTATTGTTTAACAAGTGTATGATATTTTTGTAAACGATCACAATGAGTTAAAACTTTTGAATGTGTGTAAATAAAACAAGCTTTAACATTAAGTACGTTACGATAATGTAGTGAATTGTTACGAATTGTAAATTTGTTGTAGGTTTAAGGCATATTGAGATTCGGCTTCCTAAACCTTCGATGCCAATTTATTTTGTAGTAGGTGCAAACGAAACAAATATTTACCTGCACTTTCTACAGTTATTTACTCTGTGTATAGAAATTATTCAATTCATGAACAGTAACAATACTTGCGACACTTTGTTGAAATATTGATGACCAGTTTGTATAATTGGACATTGATACAATGGGTTTCCATTGCCGAAACACAACAGTGGAAATCCGAAATGTTAAGGTGAATATATGAAAATGTATGAGTACTATTTTTACGTCGAACCTAACACTACAACTGGTTTTGACCTTTACTGAAACAGTTTTATGGTTCCATCGAATATCATCATTTTATAAAAACTCCGCAATAAAAAATGTTTTTATATTTGTAGGCGTATATGTAGTGCACAAAATCACCGAAGCGAAGTGTCGCGACACTCGTACGGTTCACTAACTGTGTAATGTTCTTGTACCTGTATATTTTATTATAACATTTCTGTTCGTTTTATTAAAATTATACGTTATTCCGATGTTAATAACATTTTTAGACAACTTTTTTCATACTTTTTGTAAAGATGCAATCGTCAGAGAACACGCGCTCGCCAATGTGTCAAATTATAGTACGTTTCAAATAAAAAAAATACGTTAAAACAACGCTATAAAAGTACTAAAGTAAAAAAAAGTTGTGATTGTTCTCTGAATTTAGTAATTTATCATAAAATCAGAACTGTATTCCTGATCCTACTCTACTGTATGCTGGTGACGTCTGCTCCAGTCAGTGGCTTCGAATGCAAGCTTCCGCCATGACAGTAGACAGGTGTTGCCATTCACTACAGTTACCTTTTTTAATTCTGACGTCACATTTTAGTTAATACACAATTTTGTTTATTTGAAACGTATTGTACGTTCGCTTTAAGTATCCAGATGTGTTTTGTGAATATTTAGTGTAATAAATCCATTTTGTACACGTTGCAAGTTACATCGAGCAAGCGACAGCCAAAACCTGAGCGAGCGGACTTCAGTCAATTGCATCAAAGCCACAGGCACACATATTATTAACCTCGATACAAAATATAAACACTGTTAAATTTATTTTGTGTTTCATTGAATATAACATTTACAGAAATAAAATTTAAAATATAAAACATTAAATATGCCGAGTCTCGCTTCTTCTACAAAAATGGGTTAGTTGTCATGTATAACCTAGTAATTTGAGTTAGTGTCTATGTTTATGAAGCCTTAGCAATTTACACGGTGCCATCAATTCGAAAGAATACCACATGCTGTTTATCCCATTTTTATCTAAACCAAAGCAAAGCTCTCGAGAATGACATATTAATTTAACGAAGAAACTTCATAAACTAATGCACGCATTTGTTCTAAAAAGTGACAATTTCAACTAGCTATTATTTTTAAACTACTGGCTATAATTAAATGAAATATTACAGTATATCGAATTCTGATGTCTGTAGATGTTCTATTTCAACCTTCTATGTTTATCTGCAACGAAGTTATAGGGGTGTAAAAAAAGTGCCCTTAAGCGATTCGAAAAGAGTGGCAGTGCTCGCGCCAGTGGGTGCACTGCCGTGCAATGCAACTTATTGTATGGATGGATTGGTAAAGTACATATTTAGTAAAAATAAAAACATTACTTATTTGTGATAGTTTATTTTAATTAATCTTTCGTATGGATGTATCATATCTAAATAGAAGTACAATTTCTCTCTGAAACAGATATTGCTAATCCAATTACAATAAAATAATATTGTAGTCACTAGGTCGGTTACCTTACATTATATACAAGCTAAAAAATACGTAATCAATTATAATACTACAAAGAAATCTCAAATGTTCTAATTGACTATCGTTGGGTGTGGACTGGAAACAAATCCAGAAACTAAACTACATACTTCTTCCTTCCTACCGTTTGCCTCGCAACCCTCCGCAATGTAAACTCCTCATATAAATTCATTTTAAATAAACATTTACATATACAAACAGGTGTACAAAATTGTCAACACATTACGACTTAAATACGTATGTACAATAAAAACCATCGAGGAGCTGCAACAAGCTGGCCGCGGCGCGTTGCCGCTTCATTTGCCACATTGTATAGTTTTGGCACAAACGTGCTTATAATAAATTTGTATTTACATAAAAAACTTCACATTCTCTTATTGCTTTATGTTGATTGTAAACGGGATCAGCACTTACATTAATATTAAATTCATAAAAGTAACAAATAATCTATTTCTAAATATATGTTACGTACTAAATGTAAACGTGTTACACACAATTTATGACGGATGACTCGAGAAGAGCGATAGGAATGATTCTTATAAAAGGATAGAAATAGAATAAAGATTCATTCTTTGGAATGTAATGAAGCTTAATATTTCATAGCGTGAAGCGAAGAGTTCAATGGATATGTTCGATTACTCATTAAGGTCCACGCAAAGGCACCGCCCACGTCGCACTCTTGGTCCTCCCTGTTAATAAACCTCTAACATACAAAATACAAACGTAATTCAATATAAATTTCTTACAAATGGCACACAATATAATTTAATTTTTAAATAATAATTTATCGATCTCAATGTGCCATCACAATTTCTAGATAATATAAAATATTTTTGAATGAATCAAATTCTATACGCGGTAGCTGCTACATGTGCACTAGCTGCTAAGGCGACCTCTACATCTAGTCTTTCTAACATTATCACTAAAATACATTTTAAAACCGTTACTTATATTCTAAAATCGTGTTGTAAATTGGTGCTATGTTCATTTGAAGGCAATCTCGTGAACTTAGTCCCGGAGCGCGGGAAGCTCTGTCGGCGACTGGACCGACCTCCGGATAAAAGGAATCACAAAATACAGTAACTGAAAGCTGCTTCAGTGACGTTATCAGATATAAATAACTTGCATACATTAAGTTCGTTTATAAAGACTCTCTTATAAATAATATTCAATACTTCGTATGTCGATGATTTAAGTAGTTATGTTGAGGAGTAGGCGCGTGCCGGTCAGTGCACCGCGTCAATGTCTCGCTGCGCTCGCGATATTTTCACCTTTAACAGAAAAGATTATTTAAAATGAAGTTTTTATATTCCCTCGCTAAAACGCACACTAGTGGTCGAAGCAAGTGGCTTATCTAATATGGCGTCGCTATGTTGACAATACACAGTTCATTTACGTTAATTTATATAGAAATACACTCTTGAAGTATTTTGCTGTAAACACGATATCAAAACTAACTTTAAAATAAAAAAATAATGAATAGAATTATTAATTACCACTTATTTGTACCAGGAATAATAAAAATTAATCGATTTTTGACTTTTTGACCTTGAGCAGCAACGAGATACTTTGTTGTTTTATACATCGAAGTGACATCTGAGAGTATGTTATGAATGGAATATCACAATTGACGTCTCGTGTCTCATGACAAGTCCGATCGCGTTTTAGTCGCTCGAAAATGGTCGTAATTTTGTTTTATTGTTTTTAGCTCAATGGTTGAATATTTTCGCGTCAATTTTTTTTCTGGTTATTTCATAACAAGTAGAAACGTTTAAAAAAAGAAAAAAAAATACATGCATATTTCCTATTGTTGTATATTAGTTTATATACCTTGTCCTTGGGCGTGGAGCGGTCGCCGGCCTCGAGAGCGAACATTTTCATCTTCTCCTTGAAGGAGAGCGTCTCTGGCACCGCGGCCGGCGCCGCGCGCGCCTGCTGCTCCGCCAGCCGCCGCGCCCGCGGGTCTCTGCACAACGCAACGGATTACCATTCATTATCAAAACAATTCAGTTACATTGGCGGAATACATTGTGATAGTTGATAACAATATCGTGTTTGTATCGGTGTGTACACGGATGTGTTGTCAAGTAGCAGACATTGCCTGTACCTGTAGACCTCCTGTGCGCCGATGACGCCGGGCGTGTGCGCGAGCGGCG
>NW_013525135.1:2510074-2512795 GCF_000836215.1 Papilio polytes
CGGGCGTGCTCTTGCTGGGCTTGACGGGCTCCGCCGCCAGCCGCGACGGAAGGTCGCGTTCCGAAGCGCGGCGAAGAGCACCGCCTATGAAATTAAAATAATTTACTAAACAATTTGATAACTGGATTTGCTAATGAGGAAATATAAAAAAATGTCTATGCAATATTTTTTTCATTTTAACGGTTAGTCTTAAAACAAATACATAACAAACATATCTAAATTTTGGAAAGATAAAATGTGATTTGTAAATAATAAAAGCATGCGATAGTTCCTTCTGTTTAAGATAAAACGTGTCGTAATTTTAATAAAAAATGAAGATAAAGGTTCAAATTTACATAAGATCTAACAATTTCGTCTGCCTAAAAATATTTTGAAGCCAAGACTTAAGCTGAAAATCACAGTACGACGAGGAAAGATAAATAAAATAGTGCCATAAACTGAAGGAAAAACCTGAAAATAATAAAAATCCAAAAAGAAATTTCATGCAACAGCAAAAATCATAAAATGATTCCACAAACGATATAAAAGTGAGTGCGGTGGCCTAGAACACACCTATTTCATGCGAGTGTGTGTCTTACGCGGGCTTTCGAGCTGGACGCAGTGTTTGTTCCGCATTATTTGCGAGCCGTTGAGCGCTGCCGAGCAAGCCGTTGCAGTGTGTGCACTGCCGCTGCTAATGTCCGGACAACTTTGAGCTACTGTATCATACGACTGCCGGCTGTCGTCTAAACCTCTTTCTGTCGACACATCTAGTAGCGACACATGCTTGTGCGTCATAGCGACCACTTGCGGCGGTTTCGGATTACAAATTTTTTCATTGCTGCCACTTTCCACCACTGAATCTTTGCTAGATTTCGTCCGAACAGAAGTCATACTGGACTGATTTGATTTAAGTTTAATGTTATCGAGTGTTATTGTCCTCGGCTTCTTTTCAACAAATTCGTTGAATATTATACTACCGCTATGAGAGGCGTTGTCGGTATGCTCTTCCGAGGGCAGATTTGGTAATTCGAATTCGTTTCCTTGTGCGAGGGTATCCTCGCTGCCTCGGGAGCCGTATCTGGACCAGTCTTCCAGCTGTATCAGTATACTTTTTACTTCATCGTCAGACATTTTGGTATCCTTGGTGTAGCTAGTATCGGTTTTGGTGTGATCAAACTGTATGTCAGCTAAACTAGTGCTAATCGGCAAACAGTCTTTAAGTTTAGCGCTGCTGTCATCGCGGACGCAAAGATTGGGACTAGACTGACAATTCCGCTTGTAGTTTTTAACACAATATTTCAAGTTCATTTCATTAAACTGTTTCGTTAAAGCTTTAACCTTCCCAAAAGCGGGTCGGTATTCGTCGGGGGACTTCCACGACTTTCTGTCGACGCTATCTAATATTTGCTTCGTGTCATTTTTTATTACATTTGGGAGAACTTTATCTATACGATCGTATTTCTCATTCATAGTGTCATCGAAAGATTCCGAAGTGGAAAAAGTGGACGGTCCCTCGGTATCTTCCGATTTACTGGAAATCGATTTTGACATATTCAATAATGTAGACTTCAGACGACTGTGAATACTTTCTATATTCTTGGATTCCTTTTCAAGATTTAAACTTAGCTCCTTTTTCTTATCTATCAATGATAAAGAATCTGATATAGTTTGTGTGGTTTCGTGTTCGGGGGAGGAAGAAGTCTGGCACTCGGCGTCTGCAGTCACCGGTTTCTTATCATCGCACTGATCTATGGACACAGAAGGAAGTATCCTTCGAATCTTCGGTGTAGCGACCCTCTCGTCGGCGCAATCGTTTTCAAATATAACAGGTTCCGAGTTGGGCTCGTCAATGTAGGGTATCTGGTGCGCGTCGGGCTGCGGCGTGCGGCAACACTCGCAGGCGCTGACGCAGTCGTCGCCGGCCGTGCAGCGCCGCCGGTAGCCGTCCGGCTCGCGGCCGCGCGCGGTAAACAACTCCAACGTAAGTTTGGTATCTATCGGTCGCATTTGCGGCGGCAAGCAAATGGCGTCGCCGCTCTCGCTCGACTGATCGTAGTTTGCGGGCGGCTCGGGCACCGGCGGCGCTTCCTCGCGAGGCCGGTGGGGGCTCGGGGCCCGTGCTTCACTCTGTCTTTGTAGTTCGTCGAAGTCCTCACAAGTGAATGTAAAAATAGGTATAGGCCGAGGCGAGGAGGAGCCGCTTTTGAGTTCAATGGGACAGCCCGGAGTTTCGGGGGTTAGATCGTCTTGCAGTTGATTATTTTCCCTATCCAAAGTTATAATCAATCTGGGTATGGAACCGTGATAGTGGGGGTGACACTCGTCGCTGTCGTCCGTACTCGACTCCGTAGACTCATCCCTAAGATGAAATCGATCATACATGGGGCGACGACCGTATCCTGGAATTCGAAACATGAATGAATACTGGTCAAAGTAGACAGAGGTCAAATTCCAAAAGCAAAAATACATATCGCAACAAAAACAAACAAATCAACCATCACCTTAAAATGAATACATCAAAACCATGAAATCAAATAAAACTGAAAAACCAATAAGAGCGGAGGTTACAGAACGAAAAGAAAACCATTTCAGAACATAACAAAACCGGTCATTCGTAAAACTGAAATAAAATTGTAAAAGAGAAAGGCATAAGAAGGTGCCTGCGGTGGCGAGCTCGGAGCGCGGCGCGGCGGGGCGCAGCAGCGCGGGGTGCGGGTTGGTGTAGGTGCCGGAGTTGCG
>NW_013525135.1:2514083-2525117 GCF_000836215.1 Papilio polytes
GCCAGCCGGGCCGACAGCGCGGCGCCCCAGCGCGCGCTCACCGTGCCCGGCTCCAACACCAACTGATGAAGAAATAATAACGTACACATACGTTTAAAGTACAAGAAACATTAAGAAATAGAGGCATGATGCGTATATTTTTAGTAATAACCTTGTTGAAGCAGTAGGCGTTGATGTAGTGGAAGAGGTGTGAGAAGAGCTGTATGGTGAGTGCGGCGTTGACGCGGCAGCGGCGCAGCAGCACCATGGCGGCAGCGAGCGCCTGCAGCGTGGGCGCGGTCGCCTCGGTCGCGTCCCCCGCCTCGCCCTCCCCGCCCCCCGCCGGGCTGTTCAGCGTCACCAGCGCGCGGCCCAGCTCTTCTTGGAAACACGTCACTAGATTGCTGTAACATCAAATACTGATATTATCATCTTATACGTATGTACAATGCGAAGATGTAACAGAACGCACGAAGATTTATTAGTATTTGTAATAAATAATGATAGATGAAGTGTACCTGAATGCGTTCTGCACAGTCTGTGGCAGTAACTCTTGCGCCTGCGTGGAGAAGGAGGAGATATGTCTGTCGCACTTAAGGAAATGGAGCAACTCGCTCGCGTTGGCCATCCAGAAGGCCTGCGCCGCCGAGTCCGTGCAGCGCTCCTAACATACACATTACTTTAACATATAGGAACCAGCTGTTGTTAGTTGACGTTATATAATAGATAATTTCATACAATCTTTGTGGTTTTTTAATGTAGGTAGAGTTACCTGTACGGTGGCATGTATGAGTGTAGCGACGTGGTGCAAGAAGGCGGTCAGCTTGTGGGCGCGTTCCGTCGGCGTTAACTCAGGCCGGTAGTGAGTCGATGCGCGGTATCTAGAGAGTTCAAATTCAACGTTAAACACAAACAACAAAATTAAACAACACAAAAAAGTCCTTTACAGTAGAGCCAGTACTCTGAGTCAGTAATAGAATACCAAACTAACGTTTTCACAACCGCTTTACAAGTACTTAATCATTTAGATTTGCTAAAAAGACAGTCATGTGCGATTTTAAACCAAAAATACAGAAAGCATTTGAAGTGATATTTTAATTAGTTTAGAGTACCTGGCACACAAATATAATGTGTACACTGGTGCTAGTTTGAAGGCGGGCGCGTGCGGGTCGAGCCTGGTGATGACGGCGGCGAGGAACTGCGCCTGCCCCGCCTCCGGGAACTCCAGCACGGCCGGCAGGATCGCCTCCTGCCCCGGCCGCGCGCACGACGACACCCTGCACACACGCAACCACCATACCATATTGTATCCGTTTTATTGACGTCCTGAGGTCAGGACGTCGATAAAACGCGGTTTAATAGTTCGATTTTCAACTTCAAACACCAATTGAAAATATAATTAAAATTATATCAAACAAAAGTTTGTGAACTTTCAGTTTCTAATGAATTTCATGAAAGGTATAATTTTGAACAAGCGATAGGCGAATATTTGATGATTTATGGTAGAAAGGACGACACGGAATCAGCTATCAGCGCGCCAGGCGGGCTTGCACACCTGGACTTTCTCACCATTATGCCCCATAATGTTTTACATGTTGGAAATGTCGCAACAATTTTACACTCTATCATTGAATAATTTTCTCTGTATTTGTAGGAACAGTATTTATTGTAGCACTTACCTCATCATCCATAAAAACTTAAGTTTATGCATTTTTAATACAAAATGTAACAAACGTAAATGCAGTGTTGACCTAAAAAAATATTTAAGTGCTAAAAATTCCAAGCAAAAAATAATTCCATACCTGTTATCGTGTCCCGAACCACCGCTTTTGGCGCTGCAAATGCTCTTCGTCTCGACGTTACCGTCAAGATCGAAAGTGGTCTCATAGTTGTCCTTGTAGTGCGAGCCGGTGCGGCTGACGGCGGCGCTCTGCTCCTGATCACCGTACGCAGCGCCTGAGGGCTCGTCCCTCATATACTCGTCCTTGGAGTCGCTTAGATGCTGCGACATCATGAGCGATTCGTTGTCCAGTTTTAGCGTGTTGTTGTTGTAGGGCGACATAGTGTCGTTGCCGTCCCTGTAAGCGAAGGCGTCGTGCGACACGGGGCTGGCGGTGCCCGGGTACTCGGTGTCGTTGGTCACGTTCGCGTTCGAGTTGGTGTCGAGTTCCGCGTGATGTGACGCGAGCGAGGTAGGGGACATCGCGCCGCTATTCTCCGCCGATGTGGGCGATCTAACGCGTTAAAGGTAAAACAAGCGTATGTCGGTGAGCCAGTGACAGAAACATGCAACGAAAAAAAACAACAATGAACAAACATAATAACGAAATAGTATAAAAAGAGGTGATTAACAAGCAACAGATTTGGATTTTTACAATTGGAGTTAGAGCTTAAAAAATGAAAACAATGTTGCAGTGTACAAATGAAACATCTACTCGAAATTATACATCTATAAGATAGTAAATTCTACAATAAATGGAACAGTTGTCTACAACATTTAAAAGGCGAATAAATGCCTTTACTAACTAACCTGTCGTATATGGAGCCGGAGCCGTAGTTCTGTGACTGCGCCAGGTTTCTGTTCATAAGGTTCTCCTGCGCGGGGTCCACAAAGCGGAATGTGGATACGCGACCGAATTTCACCAGGCAACCATGCTGAGAAAGGACACAAAATAAAATAATGTTATCAATTTTTGATATAATTCATAAGTAGTAATAGAACTACCGGCCATTCGAAATATGATTTGACGACAGATTTTTTCAAAGAACATAGAAATAAACGGAAAAGCATATAAAAGAATAAAAATAAATAACTTTTAGCTTTTTAAATCTAGTCCGATTCATAGTTCATAAAAATCTATGAACCAACGATTAGTATGCTTTAGAGGAAATATTGGTGATCGAAGAAGTACGCAGTATGCGAATATTTAATAGCTAAACTATTGTTTCCCGACACTCAATAGTGGCATTGTAATTGTTTCCATTCATTCTTACGGTCATATAACTAGTAATTAACTGCAATTTACCTCTACCCCTACCATGTGTAGTCATAGAATTACTTTAGCTTTGTGAATTGGCCTGACCTTTAAACGTAGATTTTATGACGAGTAGCTAGGGTTGTCACCTGTTCGGGCCAACCCGAAATAGAATTTGAGTTTATACGATACTTTTTCAAGCTTAGTATTTGACATGGCTGTTTTCGGATCAGAGTAAGTGATGTGAAACAAGTCACTTATCTGCTATTTTTTTTTGTTTTGTAATGAATAAATGGTTGACAAGTCACTAGTCCATATTTTTCTGGGTAGCAGTGTGAAATCTACATTTGTTGAAAGTTGATAGCCCTGCAATTAGCTGATATGAAAGTAAAAGCCGAGTCTAGTAATAAAGTACGAACATAAGCTGGGTTAATTAAAGGTCGAGTATAATAAAACGTCTCAATAATTTTGTACATGTTATTGAAAGCATTAAGGCTAATTTTCGAAAGGCGTCGGTAAGGCGTCGGCAAGGCGCTGGCGGGGGATCGTAAATAGGGTGACGGGGTAAACAATTTTCTACCAGCGATAAACTAGAATATTATCAATAGGTATAAAGTGACAAATTACATAATCAAAAAAAAATCATATAGCAGCGAATAATAAATGTTTTTAAATATTAAAAAAAAAGTCATGCTTAAAAATACATGACGGTTTATTACAACAACAAAATTTTCTAATGTACAATATTTACCTTATTGTAGAATGGTCAAATTAAATTTTAAAATTTCGTCATGTCATAATAACATTTTAAAGCTTTCAAATGGACTATTATGGAGTAATGAATAGACAACAAAGGTTTTCTTTGTTGAAAATGGAGTCTTATTAATTAAACAGGTCCCAAATCGACGACAAAGTTTGGGCATTAGCTGCCTAAAAGCCATCCTCTCGGCGCGTTAATAATTTAATAGAGTGGCTTTAGGAAATATACGAGGGCAAGTCTAATAGCGGTGTAAGGGATGGGGTGGGGTTTGGTGACGTTATGTACTTTTAAAACGTTTGCTATTTTTCTGTTTTAAAAATCGTTCAATTATAAAAAAAACGCATACCTGTTTTAAATCATTTGAACTCGTGCAATACATCTATCTCCTAGACTAGACTACCATAACTAAACAGAATGAAAAGAGAAATGCTAGAAAAATAAACATTTCCGTCAGTAACTGTTAGCTAGCGAGCTTTCATATGTTAGTGCTAGTAAAGTCTAATTGCATATTTGAGTAGCATAAGTACGAACTCATTTTCAACAGAACGTACCTATGTCATGTATAAAATACGTGTTACCTTAATATTTTTACATTAGCTTATATAATTTTTAGTACCAAAAAAATGTTAGAGTAAAAGCGACATATTTTAAAGCATAAAAATTACAAACCTCCACTCTTAGAAGGTACAGAAATCGATTTGAATTAATAACATACAATGTATTTTTAAAGTTTATTGCTATTTTTTAAATATTTTGTTAGTACGACCCGTTAAAACAGATAACTACGCTAATATTAGTTAGCTAGTAATTCCTTTCACAACTGATTATAGATACTGACAAATAACGAGATTCACTATTGCCAAAAAGCGCATCTTAGACGTCGCTACGCTTGAATTTTCTAACCTATTTTGTTGTATAGGAAATCTCATAAATGATGAATCATTAAAATTTAACTACCTGCAGTCGCTGCGTGTGTGTGACCCTGCGTCCGTTGAGGTAGACCTGAGCATCGGGGTGTAGCGGCGTGACGCTGTAGCCGCCGTCAGCGGGCGCCACCACGCAGTGCCGCGGCTGGATCGACGGCCCGTACAGCTGCAGACCGGTGCCATTCCCTGAACCAACCTGAAAACATATACAAGAACTTACGGATCTAGTAATACATCGAGAGACAGACACTGTTAATTGTAATTATCCGTAACTAACAGTGGGTTATAAATTTATGATTTATATGTTTTATAATACCTAATAATTTATTTTTAAAACTGTTAGTTTACGTAAGTAATAAAATTTAATGTTCGAGTACGTAAAATTTAAAATTCATTATTCAAAAATTCTGAACAATCCACTCTTTTTTAACCGCTGTCGGGTACGAACGGCTAAAAGGAAATATTTGACTATTTCACATGTCAAGGCCGCCGAAATTCCAGAAGTACGAAAGTAATAAATATTCCAAATCTTTTCATACGACTTTGCTTTATTTCACAAAGCGACAAAAATTTACAGCGCAGTAAATGTGTAATGTATCACAATAAAACGTATATTGTAAAACCTACGTCCCACGCGACACAATGTGAATATGAAATATTAAAATTCTAGCGGGATTAAGACTATAATATGTAAATCTTAGTGCTTAGCCAATCTTCTATTATTTTTGAGTACCACGTTAAATGAACAGAGCTTATTCGGTCAATGGCATTTTTATTATCAAAAACATCAAAAGTTTTAAAAGTATGTACAACTGCAAATTCATTTAAAAAACCATAGAAATAATGGAATAAGAAGTTAAAAAGTATTATGCAACTATAGGATTACGTACCAAAATTCAATTGGAGTAGCTTTCAAACAAATATCGTATTTCCACGTTCAAGGAAATGAAATATCCGAGAGCAGCGAGCCAAAAGCTCTTAGTAGACGGCGTTACGTTACCTAATCTGATTAAACATGTAACAAGGTAATGCTACGTCTACCTAATAATGTAATGTGTTAACAAATAACACTCTCACTTTGAACAATATAACAATCTTACTTATAGATTGTTGTAACCATTTTTTTTTAATTACTCATTTGATGACTAGAATATATCGTAAGTTAATAAACACTATAATTTTCATTAACAAAGCTACGTAACGTAGCTGATACAAAGAAAGTAATATCATAAAAACTGTAATTATAACCTGACACAACATACATATAATTTATTGTTGCAGACAGTACATACGTTCACGCCAAACCCTTTTTTAATTACTCATCACTAAATTAATAGTACGTGTAGTTTAAAAGCACTAGACGATGGCGATTTTATGCAAAAAAAAAATTCTAATTTTGTGGCATTATTTTGAAAATGTGTCTTGAATTTGTATTATAGCTATATTTTTTTCCCGGAATGTGCCTACTTGGCAGCCGCCTTCGAACACGTATTGCACCTAACAAGGAATTGCCATAAAGTTTGAATATTGCGATACCTCCAGTACATCTGCAAGTCGCATCCTACGTCCGTTCTCTAAGGCTGAGCCATCGGGGGCGACCTCGACCAGCAGGGGCTCGGTGCCGGGCCGCGCACCACCACCTGCCTTCTTCTTGCGCCGCCGTGGCTGCGAGTCCGCCGGCCGCCGCCGCACGTGGAACATGATGGAGCCTGTGCAAAAATAACAACGTTATTTATCATTGAAAAATTCTCCTATGACCACTATCCCACGTCTCTACAGTTTCGGTTCTATTTAAATAAAAGTAAGTTTATTTGATGGCGGTTATGACATGGTGACTGTATAATACGGTATGATCAACTATAAAAAGTAAAATCGATACGACCTCGCTTATGCTGCACTTATAGCATCCATAAATTCCATCACAGCATTCCCCACTAAGCCATTCCGCGGTAATTGCGACGTCGCGTCATTTATTTTTTTAACGCGAAACAACAAAAAAAGCAATAAATTCACGACGTATAGGGACGAGTGTCGATAAATGGCGTATATAACAAGATTTGAGAGCTTTAGAGAAGTGTTCCATTTGAGGAAGGGGATTCGTGTGGAGTGCGAGGCGGCGGGAGAAGTTTGTGAGTGGGTTCGGGGCGGGGGTGCCACTGTCAACATCATTAGCGCTGCTGCTGAGCCGAAATTAACTTAGAATACTTTGACAGGAATATTTAAAAATCCTGATTTCAATTAGCACATTGAATCACTTTAACCTCCCTTTGGAATAATTATCATTAAAATATTTTATGAACACTATGCTAAGAAATAAAAGTACGACGTACTTAATTAAAAGCGAAAAAAGTATAAAAAATAGACTAACAATTTGAAAACTAATGTCAGCTTCAACAATGTATGGTAGGCATACGGTTGAAATATTATCGGTTTATTGACAGAGTTCCAATTTGCTGTAATTAGCACGCGTGTTTGATGTCATCGGCTCTTGTTTATTAGAACTATGCACGAAATAGATAAATTCGATACTAGATAAAACTAGTTTAATATCCATACGGAACGAAAATAAACTAAAACACAAATTTATTCAGCTCAGCCACGCCTACGTTGATTTGTTTTAATAATAATTTCAAATACGTAATTACATTTGGAAATCAATATTCAATATCAAAAAACTAATCATTTGTTATTTGATGCGATCGAGACAATATCTTAGTTTGAAATCTAGAACATACACGTCATAAACGGATTCTGAATTAGCTCTTATACTAGTCAGAATTAAAGCTTAAAACTTTTCATATGAGATATGTGAATAATAAATAAATACCTACGGTTGGAATTTACATCATTTCATGTGCCTCATCACTACCTAACCTAAGCAAAATCAATGACCAACATGTACCGAGAATAAGTTCTTTATGACCGTAACGTAGTCTTGAACTAAATGATCGATTGAAAAGCATACTCCGCTGTATTCATCCACACATGGTCCGCGAGTGTGTCGTGTCAACTCGACTTTCTGTCAGCGACTAACCGAGGTGTCATTATCACAGGTAACACCAACCACGATATCGTTTAAGGGTTAAATGTCGCAAATCAACTGTTGAAAAATAGAACAGATTATTCGCTAACAGTTTTTCATGCGAGTAAAGACACACTTCGTTACTGTGACTATCAAACTTTGCAATCAAGGGGTAACTTACCAAATCATTTCTATAAAATTGGGTCAGACATGATAAAATTATAGTACTTATATTTTAGGCAATGACCTTTACAGATAAATGTTATTGATAATAAACAGACAGTTAAAATTGTCTTATTATTTTCCGTACCACGCTTAAGAAGGTATCATACAATTTTTGTACCTCTCTTTGTTTCGTTGACCTAATTCAATATGAAGCGTTTTCAGTTGTACGAGTAGTTATAACCTTTGGACTATATAAAATGACATTGAACAGTTTGTTTAGCTAAGCTATGTATAAATTAATTAAAATGATATTAATTTATAGTATAGGAGTTACTTTTGTACTATATATACCGCAGTTAATATATCGAATCTTCTAGAACTTTGTCAACAATTTGACACATCAAAAGGGTGAAATACAAACAGACTAACCATCGTTTAAGGTAATTAGGCGTTCGGCCTGCGTGACCTTTACACCACATATTACCTGTTGCGCCTACATCTACGTGACGAAATAATAAAATGGTAACGCTTCTTCGCATGAATTGGACAAGAAAGCTTCCGATTCCCATAGATTTGCATAAAAGTGTATCCCACCCAATATTTGATATGTAACGGCGAATTTTATTTTTATAAAAAGTAATTTATTATTTAGTGTAGTAAAACTCTGCCACTACTTGATTTTTTATATAAAAACCTTGTAGATTTTTATTGGGCTTTAAACATAAATAGCAGTACTTGCTTACACATAAAAATGTGATTAAATAATAAATACAGATTTTATATTCCAATATCTTAAATAGCGCAAGTTTTTTTTCTTTTTAAACTCTATCATAACGGCTGTTAAACTTTATAAAGCCATTAAAGCGTTAATATTGTTAAACATTAAGCAGCCGACAGTATAAATAAAAGCATATATAAATATAAGCAAAATTAACTCATTTTCTTACCAACATAGATAAAATAATTATAAGAATAATATTTTCTTTTATATTACGATTTTAACCTTATTTAACTACGTGTTAAAATAAGTTGTTTTAGATAAACCTCATATTAAACCCAATTTAATTGATAACACACACAACTTGTTCAAGTACAGTACATACCTATAGTGAACTTTAATAATACACGACACACTCAGCACAACACTACTATTTAGTTGTACACTTTACAAATACTGGAAAATCAGTGAAAGAATTTAACAAGTCCACAATACTTATAAACAGGAAAAGTATGCATCTCAGCAGCTCAATGGATGTTTTCATACAACCTTCCGTATTACATTACTCTACAAAAATGTTTATAAACTAGAAATAACTCGTAAAACACAATAGCTAAAAAATAGAATCATCACGCACTATATATATACACTTACTTAGTACTCTCTGCGTATACAAATTTTGAAATATCACAAGTAACATTTGCGAGCGATACTGAAAATTGATCGAGGTTCTGAAAAGGAACTGATTTGATTAGAGGGGAGATAACGTTAGGGAAAATATCGACACGGATACTTGATTGAGAATCTAAATTCACCTGTACAAGCTTAGACATGTAAGACTTTTAAAAATAAGTGTTTACTTTATTCAACGACATTCAGAACATTATATTGAAAGTAGCTTGTATTATTTCTTTCAACTGTGAGATAAAAGTAATAAATCAAATCTTACAATACGAATATTTTGAAAGTTTCCGATTTTATCTCCAGGGCGCCGAGAAGTCTAGTTACGCAAATGGTATTTGAATTACTTTAAATGTACGAGTAAATAATGCAATCTTTCTAAACAATACGGTATTTTACAACTATTGCAATACTAATAGATTAGGCAGAGATAAAATTCGAATTAGTATAATTACAAGAATACATAGACTAAATGTAATTTAGCCAAACATATCCTACGTAAAATATAGAATTTTAAGTAATGAATATTATTTTAAGACATTTTTAATTTAGAAAAGATCTGGATAAACATCACGTCCAGGAGCCTTAGTTTTTTTTTATTTTATATTATATCGTGCTATATTCTAATTTTATACAGAAACAGCGACATGAAAAGTTTGAGCACGCCACTTGAATTTTATTCGTAAATTTTGGGGCACAAACGGTATGAATGATATTAAGTTAAGAGAAAAGTTAAGCACTTTGCTCTGAGACGTTAAAAGGACTACACTTTTATTTTTCGTACAACATTTTTAATCCACATTTCTTTATGCGTTGAATAACCGTCGAATTAAGTATAGCTCAAAAGACACGAAACGTGAATATTTGTTTAAATTTTTTGGATGAAATTTATTGTTACTCTATTTAAACATTTCGTTTATTCTGTACGCTAAGTGATATGGAATCTATAGCTAGGAAGAGAAAAAAAATTCTTTACCTAAAACAGACTACACGAAAAACCATGATCTTGATGACAAAATTGAAAATTTTTAACTGATCTACATATAAGCAAATAAACAATTTTTAGATATTGATCGCCCAATACTAGGAGTGGCTTAGTTGTATTGTAGCACTATAATACGTATGTACACTAAACAGCAATAGAATTGGTGACCGTCCGAGCCAACGATACGTCAGTCAACTTAACAATGCGACCCAAAGTTTTTGCTCGATGCGAAAAAACTGCTCTCGAAAAGGTCACGAGCCTAACATAATCCTGTTGTCAAGTCCCTTACCATTTGTTCTTATAAACGATGACATTTTTATCTTAAAAGGGATTAACAAATGATCCTTGGTGGACACATTGAAATAAGTAAATGTGGAAATTCGAAAAAATGTAACAAAATCTATACAAAGATGATTTTAAATCGTCGTAACACAATTATAACGCCTTTTCATTGGAAAAATGCTGATTATATGGGATAATAGTTTGATATACTTAGTTATGGTTACTTTCACTATTTGGAATTTCGTTGGAGTGCTTGTATTTTTATTGCTTACGTTTAATACATCTACAGTAAGCGAGAATGAATCTGGCATCAATACGTAAAACTTTCGAATATTTTATGCTCGTTCAGAGAATAACATAATAAATACGTGTAATAATTAAAAAATCTGCCTCCGGCTTTCTGCGAGTGAGTGTCACTTGACGTTCCAGAGACTAGAAGAATGTAACAAGATAAGCGAGCGTTCGCACGGACGCGAAAACGCTAGGCGGTAACTATGTGTCAAAATAGAACGTATGGGATTGTATGAAGCTGTTCATACGG
>NW_013525135.1:2527869-2623021 GCF_000836215.1 Papilio polytes
ACGAACACCTATCTCGTGGGCGTAAAAAGTCTGCTGACCTTGAACTTTACCGCGGCGTACAAAGTCTGCCCGTGCGAACGCACGCTAACTCTTTTATTTTGTTTCCTTTAAAAATATGTTTTTGTTACAACCTTGTAGCTTCATTTAGTAGTTACGACAATATTACCGACAAGAAAATGCAACATGATTAGATATCTAACTTAATTACAACTTGACTGTTAAAATATAAAAATAAAATCTTTACATTATTTAGACTGATCTAGCTAGCATCTAAATAGTTTCTTTAGTGAAATTAATAAAACTATTGGGACTAAAAAGAAATGTAAGTCCGATTAAGTAAATTTCTTATCAATATTTCGAATTGAAAGCTATTGGAACATTCACATATTATGGTTAAAGTAGTATAAACAAATGTAAAAGATTGGATAACTGTTTTGTTTACATCTAAAACGATATCAAAGAGAATGTCGGCAATTGTACGCCTTTCTTTTTAATTCCGAGGAGAGCGCCGGTTTACCTCAACATTAATACAGGTCTTTTGGCTCAGCTCTGAATGTGGTACAGTCGGCCGCTACAAAATGAAGGTCGCTATGATCGGTCCCACGTTGCATACATTAACATATTAGGTATTCAGAGTACCTTTGTATGATATTGTGAATATGCCGTTTGCGGATTATCAACAAAATATATCTAACAACAGACATTTAGAATATTTGGTTTACATGACATAATTATAGTATAACTAGCTTTCGCTCGCGACTCCGTCCGCGTGGTTGTAAAAAAAACCAAAGTGAGTCGCCTATGTGTTCCTCCAGACTATCCTCTACGTCTATGACAAATTTCATCGAGATCCGTTCAGCTGTTAAGCCTACAAACTCTAACAAACATCCATCCATCCATTCATCTAAACTTTCGCATTTATAATATTAGTATGAAGTATAATGTAAGTGTAAAAATATGATATATTTGCATCTATATCTTATATATATTTACTCAGGAACATAGAGTTATACCCAAACAATTGTTATTGAGTTACAAAATCTATAGCTCTTAGTCTTCAAATTTTTAGTAATAATCTCAGGTTTAAATTTTATATCCTACGTACAGGAAAAACGATTTAAAAATCATAAAATACAAATCATTGACGAACAATGATATCAGTTAAACATACTGTATAGTCTTTGTTAACAAACAACAATTGAAACTAAAATGATAACAATTATCATTCTAAACCAAACAACTTCTCAAAACTTTTACATATCTCTCGGTCGTCCTAAATATAATTAATTAATAATAACACTTTGATACAACTGAATACGATATCAACTGGAACACACTGTAAAACCAATTACTATGCTATCAATTAAAAACTTTAACAAAACTGACACGTGATGTCGAGTCGGGGCTAAATAGATTGTGCGGGCAACATGATTTCCCTCAGGAACTATTTGCGAGGACGTCCATGTGGTGAGGGTAGAAAAGTCTGTTGGGGCATGACCTTTCAGATCTGACTACGTGCCGCGAGTAACTAAGTTATAGCGTCAAAGAAAACACGTAACTTATTTGTAAGACAATAATACTACATTTCTTGGGGATTAACTTTTATGTATTGCAGAAGACCTGATTATTATCAAATTACCAAATCAATACAATAAAAAATAATAAATATTTGATTTATATCAGTATATTATAGAGACTTTCATCAGTCATATTCAATACGATTCGATTACGGAGCGGAAACATAAATCCGGCACGCTTCAGCTGCAACTGAAAACGGCTCGTTAGGATCTGAGCGCTGCTGAATTAAACTGTGCATAGTATTGACTCTTCCCATCACAGATTCTATTTGAACGTTTTCTAAAATAAAATGGCAATTTTCTTCTTAATTTCTAAAAAGTTGAAATGTAATTTCACTTCGACTAATTGTAAAACTAAAAAAGTATCATCATTTGTAGGACATTAATGCCCACACAAAATAAATACAAAATAGGATTTGCCTAATGTACCTAGTTGTAACAGAATCAGTTAACTCGAAGAACAGAAGATTTTATTTACAACTTATTCAGAGCAAATAAACTTGTACGTTTTACTAATTGATTGGTAGACGGATGAGTTTCGACGCGAGACAGGCGGGCGGGCGGATGGAATTAGGCGATCTTTATTAGTAAACATTGTGGCTATAGGAAGTCAGTGTTTTAAAATATCGATTACTAACGCGCGTGCTAAGTCCACGTTTAAAAGAACACTTCCTAGTGGGTTGTTAACCTCCACAGCAAGGAAACTTTGATGTTTACAAGACTCTTTGACCTGCATCCACTTTCCTTTTTTTAATTGATCGTTTCCCTACTTCAGTGCTACTCTCTTTGACATATTTTAAATTTTGCTATCGCATTTCTTTGTATAAAAGATAAAAGTAAAATAATGTTGAAATTTCTTAGTAACTTGTGACTTTTTTAGAAAAAACTTTATGTATTATCAAATGATCTGATTAAATTATCTTTTCATATAAAATCCACCCGCATCCAATGTCACCCCTGATCCGCCATCGCATTTTATCGTTTCCCTACGTGAAATGGATCCGAGTTTTAACTACGTAATAAAGGACATAAGCTTTACTATGTCTCTATTGCTTTGCAAACTGCCTTTCTCGTTTATTGCGTGACCGTGAACTGAAGCGAACGCTGAGCTGAGCCCGTGTGTTCAACGCTGCGTTACCAATTACTGCTGTCGTCTCAACAAATCTCTAATAACATGGCATTTGAATTTTTATTGTGTCTCCCATCTTTAGTGTGGAAATCTTAACAATTTTATAAAAAAATGCAAACACAAATATTTATTTAGAGTGGATAAATAGCAATATTATGAACTATAGATATGACATTTGGATAAAGTTCCAAGAAGAGTTGGGAGTATCGTTTGCTTGTGGATATAAATTAGATCTTGTGCATTCTTCTGCGATGTGTTAACTCGTATCAAAGCTTATCTATTATGATTCTTACGTCACTATTAACTAATCCTATTCGTTATGACTTACATTCTAATGATTTGTTTGGAAGTTTGGTCCGTCGATTTTGTTTACTTATAAGTAACTAAGTAGTTTATGTCTCGGTCCAGTAAGCCCCTAGATCGGCACCACTATATGAACCACGTGCACTTCCGGCGACGTCAGTCTTGCGATGCCGTACCCGTATCGCTTCACTGGCAACAACGTATGAGACTGAATCTATGGATAATTATACTCTTACAGTTTATCTAATTACCGATTAAATACTTTTTGTATATTATCCACAACAAAAGAAAGAAAAGCTTTCGGATTACATGAAAAAAACAGACATCTCGTGTCCTTACCTATCAACGTCTCGTGTCAAGTCGGTCTTTAATGAAAGAAACCAGCTCTCATACATGCCAAGGAACGCAAATGAAAACGTAATAAAGTTAGGTATAACTGAGCCACTAGAGAAGACTAGACAGCTAGATCTATGCAACTTTAGCAAATATGTGTTTACGTCATCTGAAAAATAAGCAATTCGCATACCCGTCTACAAGACCTTCGTTTTAGTAACTTTCAAGTAAGTGGTACTTTTGACTTTTAAGAATAAGTATGTATTATTTAAATGGCGATATCAATATCTATTGGTTTTCCATTGGTTACGTGTCGATAAAATAAACTTAACGTTGGAGCTCTAAAAGTCAAACTACGATAATTTTGTATTAAAGCAATACCTATACTATACATATTTGTGGTGATTACGACGGTAATAAAATGTTAATACATTCTTAGGTATTAGCAATGACCTAGAACTAGGACTAAAACGTAAATCTAAGAGCTCAATCGTCGCAAGACTTGAAGCTTATAGACTCCGCATAACAACGAACTCGTTAAACCGTTGCGGGACTCATTTGGAAGCATTTGTAAACCAAATTCAACGAAAGCTTGCTGCGTCGATTCGCTACGCCCGCTGAATAAGCGGGTATCACTGGCCATAAGGCTGGTCGTGCAGAATTTGAGATGCGCTTTCTCGTATTCTTCACGCAAATGATGCGTAAATCAATTTCAAGGCACATCACGTTTATGTTTTGTTATTTGCATGTACTTATGTTTGTAATGGATATGATAGGATCTGTTTTCTTTTTGATTTTTTTTTTGTTAAAACAACTCTAACATCTCACTAGTGAAAAAACGTTTAAAGATCTCTCAATAAATTTCGTTTTATTAAAGGCAGAGATAGGAATTGTACAAAAGACTAGTCGTTTCACAATTGTACAATTTCACATATAAAATTACAGCTACACAACACAATTAGACAAAGGGGCTCAAAATTATCACGTCTTTTGAGTTTCGATTTTGGATAGTAACATATTTATATTTGTGTTTACAAAAAACATAATTTAATTAAATTAAGTTGTTAAGTTTCAGTATCATGACGGGTGCGTCCGACAGTGTGGTGACGTCACGGGAACGAGACGAAGCTCATCAATTACCCTCGGGATTGTTCTCGGTCCCAGCTAATATAACACCCATGTATCTTCGTCACTATTTCAGCCAGCAAATTGCAGAGGGTCGTTTGCTCGATGACATTTGAACACTTGATTGAACTTTACCGATATACTTTACACTTAATGACAATAGTATTTACTCGAAACAGATTTAACATAGGTTCTTGTTTCTTGTAAAACATAGGCTAATAATGCTACGAGTTTGATCCCACTTATTAAGTCACTAAAAGACCCTCTTCAATTGTCCCGTAACGCGAAAGGTCAAATTGCTCTTTGTCACACAACTTTATGGACGCTATAAACAGTTTTTTTATCGAGGCCTTCCCTCGCGAAATCAAATTGCTGAATTTGTGTTCGAAGGAACATTGTAAGCTCTGCTTGACAATAAAATTTAATCAAGAAATTCAACTTCCAAAGTGGCCCAATGAGAGCGTGCCTAACTAGATCAAAACAAGTTTGTAACTTACGAGCCTGCGCCGAAACTTTCGCTTGGAAACTTATTTTGCTAAAACTATAAACACATGGAATTTCGCATAAAGAAACTTCCAAGGACCGTGTTATGCATATCGATTCGGCGAACGAACGGGCATCGAACCGAGGAACGGGTTAAAAATACCGCGAGCGGAGTGGCATGTGCGAGCACACCGGTCGGACTGCTCGGACGAGCCGAGCCACATGCGTTTGTTTACTATCGGGCGACGCGGGGACGGAGGGCGAAGCGGGGGCGGGGCGGGAGAGTTGGAGAGCCAACTTACGCCGGATGCCCCAGTCCATGTCTGCGGGCGCGGTGGGCGCGCGGCGCGGCGTCTGCCTGCCGACTGCCGGCGCGGCGAGGGCGACAGCGAGCATTGTCCGCGCCCGGTCCCCGCACATCAACTACACACGGCACACCTCCAGTAGGTACTCGTACAATGTCCAAGCGCATCATTTTGTACCCACATAAAACTCTCCACATTGACCTACTTGGTCTTCGATGTCGAGATATGTCATATGTTTGCTTATAAAAAGCAATTGTTGTGCATCTGCGTCTCTCACAGCAGGAAGTTGTTCGAACAAAAATTGACTTTGACTTCAACCAAAGGTGGTGCACCTTAACGCAATTATCATATTTAACCAATCGGGTTACTACTGTAATATTGTAAACATGTTCTTAGTCCTCACTCTACGCAGAAGTAAAGTATAACAAGCATACTAACATAGAAACAGATAGACACTTTAACCTATAATTATTCGTCAGGTGGGTAAGGAAAGGCATGTCGCCTTGGATCTCGGAAACGAGCTTATTAGCAGTCCACAATAGGGTATAAAACTTCTGAAGTGTTAAGAAACGTTTAAATAAACATTTCATACACCAAAGACTTAATTATTAAATAGGTAAAATAATAATCTGAGCAATACCAAAGATAAATTTTAAGTTATGAACTGAGCTAATTATCAGCTATTTGCCAGTTTCGATGGCAGCTGAGCTATGTCCACAGAGACTGGCAATAAGAAACTCAATAATAGAAAAAGAACTATATTAATTGTAACTTTTTAAAATTACACTGCCATTATAAATCTTATATGATAAATACTTATTTGATGATCTTAGTTAACAAGTATGATCGTAACTTTGTTATGTGGACAAAAATGTTTATTGTAATCATTGTAGTATTTATTGTTATCGTTTCTATTTCGTGGTTAAACAAAGAATTCAACTACATTGAGTTACAATTTAAAAGTATAAGATACACACGAATAGTTGTTAGTTGCATATATCCTTGTCCCCTTTTAAATTCATAAAATAAAACACCTTCCTTGCCTTATCCACGTATGTACTTATATATAAATTGAGAATCCAAACATGTAATTAACATATAAATTAACTTGAAAGCTTTGTCAAAACCACGAGTCCTCGCTTTTAGAGAGTGATGCGAGACAACTTTAATTCATATCTGTAGGACTCCCTCGCCTCCGGGTGTTAGAAATTAACATATGAATATGGGATTTCGCTCGGAATTTTCAAATATTGCTTTTCAAATAAAGATTTTGTTAATACAATATTTTATTAAAAATATAGAATTCTAGCTTTCGCCAGCGACTCCGCCCGCGTGATATAAAAAAAAAACAAAAGCAAGTAGCCTATGTGTTCTTCCAGACTATCCTCTACATCTATGCCAAATTTCATTGAGATCCGTTCAGTAGTTTAAGCTACAAACTCTAACACACATAAATCCATCCATCCATCCATCTAAATTGTCAGATTTATAATATTAGTATGAAAGTATGAAGTGTGATGATTATATATTATTAGATATGAAGAGTGTCAACCACTTTTAATCACTTGAGACAACATATGGGTAATTACCAAATCCGTAGCTGCCTACAAAAAAGCGATATAAAGAGTAAATGCTATCAGTTATTATGACCGTCATTAAAGCTCTTTTTTTTTTATAACATAAGGTGGCAAACGAGCACGCGGCCACCTGAATCCGCCAAAATGGCGAAGCGACAGCTGCCCATAGACATCCGCAATTGCAGATGCGTTGCCTACCCTTATCCGACGGAGGAGGAGACGCACATAAAGAGGATATTTCCCCTTCCTATGCATCTCCTCCACCGTCAAATCTACTTTCTCTTCCCATCCTCTCCTTATAAGAAAAGGGTGGTAAAGAGAAAGGGACTAAAATTAGGCCTCCGGCACCACACTCATCAGACGAAACACGGAATTGCTTCCATTTCACACCTGTCTTCTGTGTGGTCGTGGTATTACACCGGGCGTGCCGGCCCATTCGTGCTAAGGTGTTAAAGCGGGCACTACCACTGCTAAAACTAAATGTTAGAAATGTAGTAAATTGTATCTTCCGAGTTATAAATACATGGCCTATTTACAGTTTACCAATTGTGTAAATCATACAAAATGTTTTCGCAACGCTCGCAATAAACAATGAATGAAAGAATACGGATATAGTGTTATAAAAGCAAGCGCAGTGTTATTTCCGGCCCAGCGCCCAGCGCACGTCGCTATATCAAAGCGACAAGGAAATATCTATCTTCCATTCATTTTATTTGCTTTTCACATTTCATACTTATTGGAGTGACATTACAATGGAGTGGCCGAAAAAAATATTCTGTGTTGAAATTGAAACGAACTGAAACATTTTTCACTCAAATTTTTTTTTAGTAACAATAACATAGGATGTAGCATAAATCTATGTATTTATAAAGGTTTTAAATGTGTGTTTATACGGAAATTCATAATCATACTAATATTATAAATGCGAAAGTTGATATGGATGGATGTTTGCTAGAAATGGTAGCCTAAATGGCTTAACAGATTTCGATGAAATTTGGTTAGATATAGAGGATAGTCTGGAAAATCACATAGGCTACTCACTTTTGTTTTTTCTTAATTCCACGCGGACGGAATCGCGAGCGAAAGCTAGTAATAAATATTTACTGTGGACTTTGTTTAAAATATCGTATCTTGGTCAAAGCTAATCAAATTTAATATTTAACCAAAGATTGGTTTTCAAATATATTACTTTCTGTAAAAGTTTCTGCGGAAACTCTGAGAAAATATAAATTGTATGGGTATCTTTTTTTAAAATCTAGCGCCATCTTTTTTCTGATACTCGTTAGTTTTACTTATGGATGACAGATATCAACGTCATACAGGCAACCGACCATGCTACAGCGCAAACTCTATAATCTCTATGAAAACATTGAAAGATGGCGCTATTAGGAATGAAATATACTCTTCTAGTGATGATTTAAGCAAATATTTTTTTGTTTTAAAATATTAGAAGGTTTTTGTTTATCTATATCTATATCTATACTAATATATTAAATCGTAAACACATATTACTTCGTGGCGTAGGATGTCAGTTATTTTTTAACAACACAGCAACACAGCATTCTTTTGAATAATTCTTTCTTTAATAAAAAGCCTTACGCTAACACTTACAAGTAACCTAAACACGCTTTAGGCTACGTATTTTCACGCTATTAATAGCTTAAATTTAGGGGGTAAATAAATTGGAAAAAATCTTAAGTGGGAAAGGGACCATAAACTACAAGCTGCCAACATCAAGGAAGCAAGGTTGACATGGTTGTCATTTGTGCATTTGAATTTTGACATTTGCAATTGACAAATGTAAAAATAAAATAAAGTTACAACATTTCTTGCAGATAAAGCCGCACGGGAACAGCTAGTTTACTAATATTTCCAACTAAGCTGTAGGTTTGGTTTTGTAGTTTTACATGTTATATTATTTTACTAGACATTAACACATAAACATTTAAATAGATAATAAAAGTTGAAACATTACTCACTGCGATGAGGATGCGTCATCACGATAGCGAGCGGGCACTCGTCATCCTCTAGGATGTACTCAGAGTTATCTGCTGCATCCACCTGTTAAAACAACACTAAATTAACACATTCTCTTATTATTATCGTATCACATTTCATAACGATTATAAAGTCTAATAGACAATATCTAGTAATATAAAGTCTAAAGAAAAAGGGCCACACCTGGATATCACTAACAAATAAACTTTTCAAACAGTGGTCTTAAAATGTAAGGGTAAAAAATCATTTTTGTATAAACGCAGCAATTTATATTTCATCTTTTCAGTAATATCCAAACTCTTCCCATTGTTAAAGCAATGTTGCATTCTAAGGGCGAAAAAAAATTTTTACTCTGTTCAGTATTTTCGGAACCTAATCAATATAAAGAACTTTTCTCTTCATAATATTGGTGTAGATAACGATAAGTAAAAAAGTATTTATGATTGATTTTAACAATCAGCGTCGCTTCGCTATTTCCGTGAAAACAGTCCTTGCTTATTAGGCACCATATGATAAATATGAAATAGTAAGTATACCTGCACGATGCAGTAGTGGTGCGGCTCGTGCCGGGACAGGCCGTACTTGTCGAGCATCTCGCGCACGACGGCGGCGGCGCAGTCGCCCACCGACAGCAGCAGCGTCTTGTACGGCACGTCCGCGCACAGCGATGACCCGTAGATCTTCAGTGTACCGCCTGACGGACATGACACGGGATTTATTGATATTTCTGCCCTTTATTGTATCCTTCTTACCTCTCTAACTCCTGTATCTATCCCTAAGCAATGTAATTGAAATTTGAAAAATGTAATTGAAACGTTTTCAATTTTTTTGTTAAACGGCAGCAAATATTTTAGTGTTTTGAATAATTTGTTACATTTTCAATAAAAACTATTGTCGTAATAGCTACCAGTATTTGAAATATGAACAATGTCTAGTTGACATTATCATATGACTAGCATTAAGACAGAGGCGCAGGCTCACTGGCTCCATTTAGTATTTAGTATTTACTTTCTGCCAGTTATATGCTGATTTGAATGCTACTGACTTTACTGGCATATTGTAAAGTAGGCAGCAATATCTACGATAATCTGACTCTTCAGCAAAAATGTACTAATGGACTGCGTCAATTACGTTGGACTTAACATATTAATAGACAGTTCATAAGTTGAATAAATAGGCTAAGAGGTTTAATAAAATTACCTGTATCAGGTCCACCGTCCTTGGAGCGGAACTGCTGCAGCTTCCTCTCCAGCTTCTGCTGCCGCCGGCGCCGCATCACCGCCTCCGGGTTGCTGATGCTGCGCGTGAACGACGTCTCCGGCAACTCTGGACACACGCAAACTTATAGTACCCAACGCTTCAGTTGGCAAGACAAGCATTCGAGTACTCGTGTTAGCGACGTGCCACTACAAAAACCGGTAACCGGTTTGTATGTCGTACATAACTTTAAAAAATTAAAAATCAAGTTTAAATAGTAAACATAATAAATCATTCCAATGAAAGGAAATACGCACGTAATATAGGCGTTCTCTTATAAAAGATACATCATATGCGCTAACAAGAATGTTTCGAAAAGAAAGTGTTGCTGTTAAATGATCATAATGAAGTTAACTACGTTTCCATTGTAGACTTGTTAAACGATACAGAAAATACAAATTTCTGCAATAAGGTGTGAGTTGCCACCATTGTATAGAAACGCAGTGTTTAAAGCATAGGTACTTTAGAATATAATACACGTTGGCGGTGAATCTTAAATTATACAATCTATACTATTATAATAAAGCATAAACACACACTTCTTTGTTGCCTAAGATGTCAGCAATTACAACATGTTTTTAAATAATTCTTTTTTTAATAAAAAGGCCTACATTTGCGTCACGCTTTAGGCTATATATTTTAACGCCATTAAACTTAGGGGGTAAATATTTCTGATAAAAACCCTAATGTGGGAAGAGACCACAAGTTGCTGCTAACATTAAGGAAGTAAGATTGCCAATGTTTGTCATGTCATTTTGACATTTGCAATTGATAATTTGACAAATGTAAGCAATAAATAAAACTTTAATAATTTCATCCGGATGAAGCCGCATGGGAACAGCTAGTAATAGATAAAAACATATTTCTGTCTCAAATTGTATGTAGTTAAGATTAATACCTGTGTACAGTTTCTCCGCAATCGGTCTGTTTTCGTCATTGGTGTCCGACTTTAATCTTGAAAGTTTTTCTTTCTTTTTGAGCTCTTTCTTTTCACGTTTTGACAGTTTTCTTTTGAAGTTCTGATCTGATTTTTCATTGACGGAAGACAGAGGAACCTGCGAATTAAAATAAATCTAATTACTATTGACACAGAATCTTTGAGATGTGATAAGTGAACGTTTATCATATTTACGAAAGTGAAATAAGATACGTCCAGACTTGACAGTTGTAACATTCGAGTTTATTTAAAATTTAACTTCTATAAACTACTTTGTACAATTTCAACTTGTAACAAGTTTGAACAAGTTAAAATTAAAATTTCGTATTTGTTATTGTGTATTCGGATTTTAGACCTCGATTCCAACATAGGTGGCATAACTCTCATTTTTTTAGTGTTGAGGTACATAGGTCATTAACCTCGTTATTAGTAAGGCACTTGAGCAGGAATCGTCCCTCGCGGTCGTCGGTGTGCCAGTTGAGCTGCACTAAGAGCGGCTTCTCGTGTGGCTCCAGTCGGCGCTCGTAGTCGGGCCCGTGCGTCTCCCACAGAGAGTACGAGCCCAGTGACAGCATGCGCATGTCTGGACGGAACTTCTCGATCAAAGTTTCTGGTGGAGAAAAAAACATGATTAAAAACAACCAGAAACATGTCGCAAAAATTCGTCAATTTAATATCAAACTAGCTAAAGTCATATGTTTATTTTCGTCATCAACTTTCCTTGTCCCTATGGAAGGTCAGCACAGTAGGAACAGCGGCCTCTTCCATGCATTTCTATCAGCCGTCATATCTGAATCCACTAGCTTCTTAAGCTTATTCCCTTTCACACAATCCATCCATATTTTCTTTGGTTTTCCTCTACAGTCTTAGCAATGTCTCATAAAAATACATTTTGAGCAAATAATTTTATTAACCGGTTACTGCGAATCAAATTATTTATTCTAATTTTAGTTATTCTTTTTTTTTGCAGTGGTGGGATTTAATAATAGACATACGCCACATTCAGAGTCCTAAATGCTCACTATGAGAGTCCATGTAATGTAAAGTATGGGAAATCTATACTAATTTATTGTTTAAACATTAGTATGTACACGCTTTAGTATTTTATCTTTCAACTAGTATTCCAAAACTATACATTTATGATATACATTATCACACTTGTTAAAGTCGATAACAACGATACTGTCTGATTAATTAATTTTACGACTCGTCTGTAACAACGATAACGTGACATAATAATAGATGAAGGCTCTTTAGTACCTTATTAGACGACCTGTTTATAAATTATATCACAATAAATGTCACTTAAAGAAATACAAATCGATTACCACTGCATCTTATGATTGATTGCTTAATATTTGGTGTGCGTAAGCAGTTCCCATTGATATTCATGGAACTATGGTATTTGAAATAGAAAAACCTATTCGGTCCTGGAATACCGAAAGTACGATACTAACTTGTGCTCAATTAAAAAAAAAATACAAACGAATTGAGAACCACCTCCTTTTGGAAGTCGGTTAAAAAGTAGATTTTTTCATAGCATATAAGATTGTTTAATATTGAGGTAAACGAATATTATAGTTACCTATGACATCGCTAACTGTAGCGTCAGATGCGACGCGGATGCATTTCGTCGCTATCTTCTGGCCGGAGTCTTGAAAGTAGAAGCGCATTACTCCATGGAACTCCAGGTTCTGGAAATAAATAATTATATTATGGTTAATGCACAGCTTTTAATGATCTTATTTAACTTAACATTTACATTGTCTTATTAATTCATTGTATAATTAATTTGGAAGAAAAATTCATTCGAAAGAGCATGTTTCATTGCATTTAAATCGTAGTCCAAGCCTAGAATTACACCTTTAACTTTACGATAGATATCAGTCGTGTACACACGGAAACATTTTATCTAAAGCGCATTCTTCAATAGATAAGGATGGTTCACAAAGCAAATTGTTTTAAAATGAGCGCTTCCAAGAGAAATCTACTTTAGAAGAAAAACAAAATGATGGAAAACCAGAAACAAACATTTCGCAACATTCTTACTTACAGTGTTTGCTTATGATACTTGAAATAAGATTTTAAATGCTTTTAAACGCAAACAACGTGCTTTGTTTTGTTTACTTTCGCTATGTATCATAATGTAAACACTGAGTCATTATGTTACATATTTCTATGAAATAAACAGTGTTAGTAATTCTACAGACGTTTTTAAAACATATAGGCCAGCGACATTTTCTAAGTACACTTTAAAATTACTAGGGTTTAGCAAAAAGTAATCTATACAGTTAGATTGTCAAAAACTTTCTAAAGTAGCAGTTTGTCTAGTGAAACACGCAATTCACCATTGTTTAATTTTAGTACTAAATCCAATGAGTTAAATAATACGCATACACATTATATTTTGGGCAATATCACAATTTGGATTGGTTATTGACGTTGGGATGATATTATGTATGGGAAGTACATAAACGTAAACATACTTACACATCATAACAATAATATTACTTAGTTTAAAAGAGAACGGTAATGTCTCGCACAGTCGTACAGTTTTCCGAAAATCTTAAACAATCGCATTGTTTCGAAGAACAATTGTAAGGTCGCGGCGACGATCACCTGTTTAGACTGCCTTACTATGTTTATATAGACTACTTTACAATATGTTTACGTTTACTAATATTTACTTAAAAATTTAGTGACTGTTATTGTTACATGAATTCAATTCATTGTTATTAATACTGCGTCGAGGAAGTTATCGCCAATCTTTTTGCATAAAACTTTGAAGATTAGATAACGTGAAAGAAATTAATTACGTCTTCACTCTCTCAATTCGGCCAGGATTTGATATCCTTAAATCAAGCCTATTCAAGTAAAAAAAAAAATACAGACGAATTGAGTACCTCTTTCTTTTGGGTAGTCGTTTAAAAAGGTTGACCAATCTATCAGTCTTAAAGAGCCTAAGTACCTATACCATGGACGCGCGGATATTAAGGCATACATAGCCACAGTTATTACTGAGTGTATATTGTAAACACTGTAATATAGACTTGCCTCATTGGGCTCGCTCAGCTCGAAGAGGTCGAGCCTGTTGGCGTTCCATTGCTGGATCATGTTGCGCAGCACCTCGCGCTCCAGCATGCGCTTGTCGCGGTCCGCCTCCATCCTGTCACCGCATCAAGTACAACACCTGGAATACATAAATACACACATTATTATTGACAATTTTTTTAAGACCAATACTATCACCGGTAAATCGTGAATACCAGCCGTTTGTAACTTTCCTGGACAAATAGGTGTTTACGATTTACCGGTGATATTACCACATAAATCTCACAATGTTGCATACACGTAAAAGTATAATTTAGTTTGGCCTGCATAGAGAAAGTGTAAAAATAGTATTAGTAACTTAATAAAGTGTGTCATGAGTTCGAAAAGTAGGTTCTCTTTTAACGTTGTTATACTTCCATAAATGTCAAGGCTTTCACGATGCGGGGGTTCGATAAAAATTGAGTTCGGACCTAGAGTTGCTTAGTACTAAACGAAAATACCAAATTATGCAACAAAATATGATTGATGCCAATACTAGACTTGAAAAATGAGGTATAAATAAATACACTACATACTTCAACCAAGGGTAAATCAATCCATTGTATGTATTAAGACAAGAAAACCTAGAATAGGTGTTAACAATTATAAAGATGTAAAAAAAATCTTATAGGTGAGGCAAAAGAAAACCATAACTATGGATTTTAAAAAATAGTAGCAATCATCATTAATTTAAATCAAAAGTTGCAGTGTATAAGAAAATTACATTTAAAAATTGTTGGAAATCCAAATGCACTGTGAAAATATAATCTGCACAAAAATGTTTATATCAATTGTAATTTACAACAGACCTATGGTGACTTTCAAAGGGGAAAAGCGTGAACAATCATTTCCCCGTCAAATACTTCGTTTCCGTTTACTTTGATTGATGACGTATTTATTTCACAACGCACATACAAAGTGTAACACTTCCTTCACTATAATCTCTTAGTATAATGTATAAAAATACATAATAAATGTATATTAAACGATGGATAACACACACAAGAGTGATTTGTAATTTTTTCCTTACAAATCCGGTTGTAAATGACAGCAATATGCATATTTGTCTATAAGTACAGTATGTCATGGCTTCGCGGTTGTTTTATTTACTGCAGGAGGTTTCATTCTGGTTATATCAATACTAAGATCATTTCCACTAAAAATCTCACTTTAATATAACGTCTTGTATGTTTAGACGCATGTGCGAGTATGTGGTTCATTGATCAATCCATGTCGACGAATTTAGCAAAAGAATATATTTGTAAGTGGGCGGCGGCGGCTCTCCTGGCATGTATGATGCGCAGGCGCACCTACACGCGCATGCCTGTATTTATAACACGAACATATGGCCCGGCGCGGCCGCCACTCAACACTATATAAACTGAATATTGGCTCACTATAAATCTATTGATTAGTTTTTTAATTGAGATGTGAAACTGTTACTAATCACGAAACCGAGTACTAATTGTCTTTCGAAAACAATTGCCAAACTGTGTCTTAGGTTTGAAACAAAGGCTTTCTGTTTAAAATTGCTAATTGCAATGTAATGGTACTTGAAAACTAAAAAGTAACTGAATACCAAACGGCTATATAGGCAGCCACTACGTTACTTCTACACATTCTAAATTCGAACCTGTAACTCTTCATAACAATCTGGAATTAAGTAACATTTTTTTTTATAATCGGCCTCAGTGCTTGTGAATACATTTATTTAAATGAAATGTTAGGATAGCCTATCAACATACATATCAACCCTTCGACATGTTTGTACATACAATTGAAAAGTCGCAATAACTACGCAGTGCCCGACATAGGTAGGTAGGGACGTTCTAACGTTACAGGCACGTACCTGCCCCTAGGCGATTGTTTACCAACCAGATATAATGTTACGTGGAAACGTGCCGCAATTCATCCCGTTAGTTTATTAATGTCCGCCGGTCGTACCAAAACGTTTGTTATGGTTGCTACGCTTCCGTTAACGAACCGGGTACGAACTACGGCAAACGTGGTACCGCCTCTGGTACGCGGATCGTTGACTCGTAAAAATAAACACGCATCGCTTACTCCACAACTTAAGCCAATTTATTTTCCTTTTTCATTTTCTGTATTCTATAAGCAGCCGGCCAATTATTCTCACTTTCATTATCGTAGGAATTTTACGTTACACCTGCTGTTTGAAGAATCGATTAGGCTTATACTTAAAGACTTTATTACCATCGTCATTATTATGAACTACGTCACGTTGTTGTATTTATGCTAAAAGAAAGTGAAAGAATAACCGAGATAAAAACTACAACAACTACTTCAAATAACTGTGTATCTTGAAAAAAAATAATACACATAACAGTGAGGTCCAAGTGGCTAATGTAAGATGATAGGTTTGGATTACAAGTGGTACGAAAATAAGTTCAAAGGCTATCTCAGCCTCCTATAGCTTCAAAATTATAATTTACATCTTAAGATAAATGCTAACAGAACGGTTGAGTGATTTAGGAATCATATTTTGAGTGAATGATACCAAGTGAGTCGTTGGTTGAAGTTGTCAACGTGTCGGAAGTTCACGCTTGGGCGCCGACCTTGCCCCTTCCTGTGCCCGACGTAGAGAGATCGCAAACGTTGCCTTTCGTAACCCAATTGATATACTATCATACTGCGAGTTTCCAAAGCCCGTGTGTACAAGAACACATTGCTGTCTCTGTTTTTTATTGAAAAAAATATATCATTCTCATTGGAGAATGATATATTTTCTTTTCGTAAAGGTACTTTAACTGTAGTTACACATTTCTTGATTTATGACTATCACCTTTGTAACATAGATAAATAAAGAAAACACGGTCAAATGCAAAATGTAAGTATTAATCAAATAATTATAACTCTTTCAAGGTCTTCTGTAAAATGGCGCAAAGAATATTGATGGCATTACATGTTGCGTAACTGCAATCTTCTATTCTAGTTTACTTTCGGCTAATAATGTGTTAAAATTAACACTTAACTGTTATTTTAATGAAAGCAACAATCGCCATTGTTCTACTTACAAAATACTAGAAACAACGATGTCGTGAACTTTTAACTTTGTCACGAACGCATTTGTTTCTCAGGCATGGTTAAATTCTGTGTTGAATATTGCACACGACTGTACCTAAACAATATTCGGTCACGCGTCCGTAGCTGTCGCTGCGCTCTCGCGTTCTCTGCCGAACAACTGTTAGCTTTGACATGTATGCAAAACACATTTGATGCAAACTTACAAAAAAATCAGAAAACTCAAAGGTTAAGTACTAATTTACGAACCTCTTTTCTAAACGTCTGTTAGAAAATCAAAACCCTGCAACCTATTTACATAGTTTTGATTTCTTATAAACCTAAAGCACCTGATCTAAACATCGTGTCCGCATACGGACTCGGCGGTTTTTTACTTTAAGCCTGGAAAACGTTTTATATGCAATCGTCCATGACTTCATTGATTTAATGAGATATACGTGTTCATTAATAGTAACATAATGAATCATATTAAACCAAGGAATGCAAAGACAATTACAGAAGAACATATTTAGTAACTATATTTCGACGAAAATAAGCTAGTTTAGTACTCATTTTCTTCGGGGAAGATTATTAATATATAATCAGATTAAAAACGGCATATTTAACAGAGCGTTGTCTACAAACATAAGCATATTTGCCTTGACCATCATCTCTCAGCTCAGGTATTCCAGGCACTACAGACCTTATTATTCAACCTGTGTTACATCACACTCGATACAGTCGCGTCACATTGTTTTGCAATCGCAAGTAAACTAATAACACGGCTAAATCATTCATTGAACAGGGCAACAGCATTGAGCGTGGGAACATACGGTGTTGATATAATAGTGCCGGCGCAAAAACAACGACCCCCGACAAGTGCATAGGGGCGGAACAAGTGTAGGCACCGGCGCGGGCGCCCCACTGCCACTCTACAACTCTCCTATTCACACCACGATTGGCATTTGGTAAATACTCAAGCTTTCGGCGTGCCTAATCGTTGCTCTTTTCACAAGTGCCTAATAAAAATAACTTTTACTCTACGAAATCATACTTCCTACAAGTGCTTCTAAAATACCTTTTTCTCACGGCATTTTAACAAATAATAATAATAGCTATAACAATTCCATGCTTATTAAGTTTTCACACGGATAATTATAAATATCTAAGTTAAATTATCATATAGATGCGATAGTGAAAGTAATAGGAATATTTCTTAATGTATGTATTTGACCAACGAAGCGAGAAAGAAACGCAGCTGTGTGTTTATCTAAAAAAAGACTAGTTAAACATCAAATCTAAACACTCACAACACTCCATTTAAAAAATCATCACACTTCTTTACAAGCAGAAATCAAATCATATTTTTTTTTTGTAAAAGAGCATAAAGGGTGTAATACTTTTTTAATATATAAGAATAAAACTAGTTCCATTCTGACAGACTAATAAACTACGTTAACTTTAATTCAATTACGGTTTGAAAATCATACATATAGCACATTCGTTAAACACAGGTTATTTATATTGCAGATCATGGATAAATGTAATAGTTGAGCGTTTGTAGCGGTTTGGTGCAGACTTTGCTTGCCACTCTCCACCTACTTTGGTCCATTCACACAGCCGCGCTCAGCTGGCTCGGGTTACGGGAGTCGTGTAACCCGGTGCGGTCGTTCGCGATTCGGTCGATGCTCGCGCCCGGCTCTGAGAACTCGGTTTCTACTGCAAACCTCCCATGTTATAAAACGAAACAGTTACTCCGTCACGCAGTATTCGCAGTCGAGACACTTGCTTGTCGCAGGCTTCGTGTGAACAAACCTTATCTCTGACTGTTAAATATTAAAGAAACCGGCTCGTGTGGTTCAAGACGATCGTTTCAACAGATGTTCAGACTTTTTAGGCTACATTTTCAGAATTCGGTTATCTTTGTATCTCATAGGAAACTCATACATAATAATCAAATATCGAAATAGTCAAAAATTTGAAATACGATACAAATTGGAATTTTTTAATCATCTTTCATTTTAATGGGAAACATGGAAAATGCTCGAAATAAAATAAAATCTCTAACATTTTACCGTGGATGATCATTTGAATAAAACTTATTAATTTCCTAGACGCACCGCACACCGCACACCGCACAGCAAAACGGCTGCATTGTGTTGACAAATGGAATGCAAAAGGCACTGAGCGAGGAGCGAGGTACGACATGAGTCACGGGGAAGGCGCGCGCCTGCAGCCTCTACCGGTAAACTTTATACAAAACTTTAAATACCGATACCAATCCGTTGTTATTTTTTCATAAAAGAAGTTTTTTTAACAATTAAATACTTCAAAGTAACATCATATAATCTTACATATACACTTAAAATTACATCCTATGAGCAAAATCTGTAGAAGAAAGCTGCTTTTTTGCACTATACTTGCCAATACCATGCATGTAAATTGGTTAAAATTGTAACATTAGACATCACATTTGTATATTATACAAAAACAAAAACATGAAATTGATATGAGACACAGAATAGTCAGCAACTTGATATTGTTGGTGTCGAATTAAAAAAATAGTTTCGGAGAGCGGTGTTCCGCGATATACTATCTGTGATTTAGAGAGTCGTCTGTCTGGCGAGTGATAGTAGGGCATGAGTAGTTAGCAATCGGGTTTCGTTCCGGCGCGTCAGAGAGAGCCCGCCGGGTTGGCATGCGGCCGCGGTCATGTCTCGATAAAAGTATGACGCCGGTAAATCGCTACTCGCACACCGAATGACCGTGACCATCGGCGTTCACTCTCGACGAAAACGGGACCGCGTCGTAACCGTTTCCACTCCTTACCAAATGTCAAATCAAAAAATACTCAACACTTTTACAACTCGATAATGATGTAGAGTTCGACGACCTGTCGTCAATATTACAAGCTCTCATGATGGGTTTTAAAGCCGGTACGACTTCTTCATAAGTTACGTCGTCTAGAACAATTTTCATACGACAACTTTTAGAACGAGAAGCTTTACAATGTATGTACAAATAATTTACCAAGACGGCATAACGTCACAGTCACATGGGTTTACAAATAGCAATCTTAAGAAAAGAGAAAATCTTGCTACTAGGAAAGTTAATATTTTCAATTGGGTGAACGCTATGTGCCGGCATGTCATACTTGCATTCATAAAAATAAGGTCGTTATATCGACCACTGGGCCGTGGCAGGGGTGGCCGGGGCCTGGCACGGGCTGTGCCGAGCGCCGGGAAAGGTTCCTCCTCACGCAGGCTCGCTCCCAAACTGAACCTCGACCTCGCATACAAATCAGTTCTCATTTTTAGCCAACGGACTTACATCTTCACCTTTAAGTTCTTTAGATTCCCTTAAAATGTAATGCACATTTTCAATTATATGGTAATCCATGTAATTATTCATAATAGACCAATCTTCGATATAAAGCAGTTTCTTCGAACAATACGGGTCTTACAAAATCGATGTTCATACGAAACGTAATGGCATTACAAGCCATTGTTTACCAAATATGTTTTGCAAGTCTGTTATAAAACGTTTGAACGTAAATAATTTGTTCGTTTGTTTCAATATTCAATTGTAGCTTGTAACGAAACCTCACGTTCGCGTGTAATAAGGTGTTAGTTTCCATTGTAACATTATCTCCGAAAGATTTTTTTGTGTCCTTTCCTACTATCGTCGTGATCTAGTTGACTTTGCCTTGAAACTTTCTAAGCCAAACAAACTGTATGCAAAATCAATAAGAATTAAATATAGCTGACAGCTTTTCATATCACATAGAAATTTATTAAATATCATCTAGGGTTAATGTCCGTTTTCGTTAACTGGGGTTCCAGTTCAACGAGGTTGTGACTTAATGATAAATGTATTTGGCTTAAATAGAGGATAACAACCTTTGCCTAATTAACACTATTTATATTATTAATACAATTCATATCAAAGATTTTCTGGATAAGAAAACGATAATATAAGACATATAATATAAATAAAGGCATCACATGACTCTTTAAATCACCTCTAACCTAAACAAGCGCGTCTCTGAGTGCGGCATTCCAGCGGACAACGCGAGGCGAGGCAAAGATCGCGCAGCCGTACCAAAGTCAAATAAAAAGTTCTCGCCGATTTATTACAACATTCCCGCCATGTACTCTCGCCTTTCCGGCGTTTTCCACGCAAAGATGTGTGTTATCGTTACGTAAAATGATCGTGTTAGTTTAGAGTTCGAGAGGGGTTTGTGGGGCGGGCGGGACGACTGGTGCGTGCCAGACGCGTTCCACTTGCAGTAATTGAATTAGGAGCAATCGACTGTGGTGATGCGTACTGCGCCACGCTGCAGTCCCTCATTGCGCTCCACGGTCATTGTGCCCGAGCGACCGTACGGTGACAACTAATTGTCTTATGCACATTGAATATTACAAATACTCATTATATTAAGTACTCTTACACAAACATTCACATAGGTATATCAATGAGGAAGGACATACAAAACCATGGTAACGCGTACACTTTCTATGTATATGCGGTATAATGTCTATTTCAAAAATATTGTTGCAAAAGACGTCAATACGCCTCCGTTAACTCTATAATTAAGAAATGTAATCATGTCTCATATCGCTGAATTAATAAATGAAAGTAACCGTTCCACATTTTTTCTAGATATTCTTGTCAGGCATGTGCGATCGATAAATCCACTTTCCGGCAGTTATTTTGGAAGCAGCGCGGATATCATTCATTGCATCAATACATCCAATTTACTTCTGATGGAGCAACAAGTTACAAACTGGTCGTAATTATCGTGGTCACGTGAAAGTCTTCTTCAACGATGACTAGATCTAGTCATTTTAAGGTTAATTAAAGAATTTAAAATTAAAAAAATTGTACAAATCATACAATTTATTACTCGTAAAAAGAGAAGATCATCAATAGATTATTTACAGATATTTAAATAGGAAATTTGGATTGTACTTTAGTCAAAGACATTGTAATAGCGACTTTGAATTACAAAACCATAGAAGATTCCACCTTACATTATATCCATTAATACAGATGGCACAAGTCTTAAGGACTGCACAAAGGTGCTAGTTTCCTTTGAGTGCTTACTTGTAAGTAAGCAAGCGCCGGCAGCTGCTAGCGCAATGTTACCCGCGTGAATCGCCATGGGAAAGTATAAAGACGCAATCAGCGAGAGAAAAGCGCTCACAAGTCGAGACGCCACCGCCACCTTGATGGTGTGCTTAAAAATTCAGGACGTAGACCAACTGTGACCCAGTGAAGATGAATATCCGCTTACCGCTGCCTATTAACATCGCTTTCAGATAAACGCTAATGGTCTATCAAGATTTCAATTGAAATCAAAATTAACTTTTAGTTCACTTCTTTTCTTACAAAAGCTACCGAACAAGTTACTTTTTTTTAATTTTAATTAATTATTTTAGCGGTCATCATATCTATTCCTTTGGTTCATTAGTAACTAATAATTTCGTACATGCACGCTACTAATATTTTCAATTTACCTTCGAAAGTAAGATGCGAAACAGTTTTGACAGCAGAAGTGTAGCTGTAGTGTCTACGCCATGCTATCTGTAACAAAATAACATACGAATTACAATACACGCCAATGAGTGTGTCTCCAATTGATGTGGTAATGCATCAGCGATGGTCGTGTATAAAGGGGAAACATGCTTATATAACAAGGCACTTAGATGATTACGCAGTTTCTCTAATAGACAGTGACGGAGAAAGTTAAGAAAGAGGTTGTTTATGGTAAGGGCGATAATCGCATTGTATGTTTTATTTTAGCTGTCGTTACGTTATACATATTTACTTTGGACTGTAACTTAAATAAATAAACAAAAAAAAAATAAAGTGATTTAATGTTTTACTGAACATGTTATTAAAAACGGTATTAAATTCAAATATATCTGTCCACATAAAACGGAAAAGGGGCGTTTCAGCAACTGCATTGCGATAAGTTTGATGGCATTTCCATTCACGCATAAAACACGAATGCATCATAACGATTATCAATTTATGAAAAACTGATAAGTGATTGTAATGATACTATTTATATCAGTGAAAATAAACGTCGGGGAACGATAAAGGCACATAATTCGATTGACGTGTGAAGGTGAGGCCTCGGTAAATGCTACCACACATTGATAACTTCCTAATACAATCATTTACGATTTTATTATTTCTATTCTACCAACTATTAGTTTGAGGTAGGACACACAGACGTTACTAAAAATAATGCTTTAATATCATCAGAACAATAGTGATGTTATCTATAGATACACACTACTAGTATGTCTATACACTTATACGGTATCGAAAGATTCCCGGTATCGCCAAAATCATTGATGAATACATTTAATAAAAAGCATCTCATTTAGAATGATGAGTAGTTTTTATTAGGTTTAGATAGCATACTGAAAATTTAAATTAACCATGTAATATTATTTCAAGTGACACTGGATGAAACAATACATATTATGCCAAGCTAATGCGTTCCAGTTCGAAGGAAGCCGTATTCTAACTAGAAATACGGATAACTAGAAGGTGAAGAGTGCGTTGCTTTTATTTCACCCGGGATTTCTATTTCATTACACTGTTATCTCGGAGTGACAAATTAATCAATAAGGATGGCAATAAAAATTAGAATGATACGTATACGCACTCATAATGACTGTACCTATGACGGCCATTCGTGCAATCGTGACTCACTGAGGCAACGACCTAATGGTGGGGGCAGAATCATTGAATCTGTTGGTATACAACCATGTTAGATCCTACAGATTACTTTGTGATTTTAGCAACTCTTGAGTACATGAACAATTTTCAACTACGTAACGTGTTAATAAAATTATTTACTACTTACATTACACCATCGTAAATGTGTGACAAAGAATGTACATATATGTCTATGCCAATAAAGACATTCAATCATTTGAAGGGTATAGTTTGTGGTACAAATACATTTCACAACTGTTATTTTTTCGTTACATTGATTCTTAATTGAAATAAACCAGATTCATTGATATCGGCATGCGTTGAAAGAACTTTAAAGTACTTTCGTGAATCATTCCATCAAATTATGTTGGCTTTGTTTTTCATTTAATCAGTTTTATGAACCGTTAACACAACGTGAATAAGGTCGAATTGGGATGTAACTAATGCGGTTCAGTTTCAACCAACAGTGAACTAAAATCGATAGAAATTTTTTTATAGTATTAGTCAAGATTTCATAAATATAATCACGTCCAAGTAGAGGCAACAGCCAGTAACACACAATTATTATGTCCATCACCTAGTCACCTAACAAGGACTCTATTACAAATCACACAAGGTGCTTTATGGTAAATCGAAATGATTCACGCTGCATGTACTCCGTACAAAAGCTATTAGAATGCGAGCCCCGTCGATGGTATATAGTCATTCAATAAACACTCGTACACGCCGATCGACGGCCGCGTATGGCAAATGTGCCATACTGCGATGGCACGTGTCACGACTGGGGCCGCAGAGGGGCCGCGGCAATACACACAAACGAAACAATAATCCCTTATTGATATATGAACTACAAACACATTTTGATCTCCCATTGACAAATTTTGTACCCAGTGATGGAACAGACAGTAAACAAGCTTCAGGTGTTAATGATGAGATTCATTTTAACCATTTTAAACTTGAACTATTATTTAGATTATGATTAATCTTTAGTACAGTTTTCTAAGGATGCTTGAATGCGTTGAAAATCAAAGGTTTGCTTTATGATTTTACGTATCAGATTACAATTTTAGTTTATATGTTACAAGATGTAACGCATGCCAGAAAAATCAGTGTCTCAAACATTATTTACTTGATTAAAGTTATTTTATTTTTTACGGATATGGATTTAAGGATACTTAAAAGTGAATTTAAATTAAAAAAAAACAAAATGGTTACCATGGATGGTAATAATATTGCTAAAGTCACATATAAAACAAAATCATACAATTTTATATAAAAAATCCATTTGATGTTAAATCTTTTTTTAATCTTTGTTTACAATAATAATGAGATTTCCTTATTATGAAATAATAATAGGCTTACTTATGTATATTTGTAATTAATAAAGTAAAAAACAACTGGGCCCGATTCTGAAATTCTTCTTTCATTGCTAGAATGCTATATTTTTCCGAATAACAAGTTGGCTATACTTACAATAAGTTTTAACAAAAATGTGGGTGCATTTTTATAATTTTCTACAAAAATGTCTGCTAGTTCTTTAACAATCACACCCTCATTTTATTCACTAATTTCATACAGTTGATTTGTTTTATACTTTCACTAGACATTATTATAAACTGATATTAACTTGGGCATCTATTAATCCATCTATCCATAAAAAATAATCAACTTGTAATCCACATTCCACATTATTACAATCCATAGAAAACCAAGATGTTGTTGAAAATATCACAAGTAGTTTAATGTGTGAAAAATATTTGCCCAGGAACAAGTGTAAATTTTCATGTCTGAAACTCATTGATTCCTTGACAATTGTCTGTACCATGTAAAATTATTTTATATAAAGATGAAATACCATATGCAAAATAATAAATATTATTGTTTACCTACTCATGACTCATCTTATTATAATTTTTTTTCAAACTGCATTTAGTGCACAACATTTTTATATACTAAGACTAATTAAATTGATTGGCAAAATAAACATAATTAGTGTATTGCTTACAACATGCTTTGTTTTTATAACTTTAAAAAGAACATTAAAAAATAATGTGAACAAATTTATTATGTTTTAAATTCCTGCTTAATATAATTGTTGGAGGTTCGGAATGATATTAGCTGCAATAAATTCATTCACAATGTTGCATTACCTGCTTGTGTCACGTACGGGGTTTTCTATAAACAAGTATAAGAAAGATGTAAAGTAAATGAGAAACAAATATGTGGAAATTACTAACCTTCTAGATAACGCAATACAAAGTTAAAAGCAGCCAAAAACTTTAAGAACACAAAAACAGTAAACAAGCACTTATAAAACTTCGAAGTGACCAACTTGAAAACTTTTATAAGCCACGCAAAAGACAAAATTGCAACGAAACAGTTCACTAGCGTTGTCAATTATCTTTTATCAAATTCACAAAATAAAACTATAACGAACATTGCTAATTATTAAAAATTATATGTTTCAGCACTACTTTTTCTCCGACGAAATAACGCACAACGCTAAAAGCAACCCGCCTGACGCAAGTCAGTTATCAAAACTTGACTTGCACAACGGAAAACGAGTAGACATTTTTTTTCTACAACTTGTCAAAAGTCTAAGCATTAATGACGTACAGCCACGCTTGAAAATTTTTGACACACTGATTAAGTACTTAAAAATAATGTTTGATGTATTGAATTACCCAAAGGAAAATTAATGAAATGAATTAATGTTATTAAAATTATTATGTTTCATCTTAAAACCTTACGCTGCCCTCAAACCACTACCACTATACCTTCATGGCCCTTGCATATTGTTTTAGATAGGTATTTCATTTAATTCATATCATCATTTAATTTTGTTATGGTTTACAAACTTAAATTCGTCAAAGCTCCTTGAATAAGAAACATATTCATTCAGTGGTTAGATTTTATACCATTAAAACCTAAACCACAAAAAGGTGCGTTTGATTAAAATAAATATTGGCAAAAAAATTAAATAAGGCAATCATTCTTACCTTTTCTTTTCAGATTTTGGATAGATTTACAATTATGGTAGAGTAGTTTTTGATTTTAACATTAACATGACCTACTTACATATTTTGTAAAACAAAATATTTGTATTGTAAAAATAACTCCAAAAACGTAAAGGTAAAGTAATAAAAAATTTCATTTCGTATATGTTTAATTCTAAAATTTAACATTCACACACACACAATAATTGTAACAAAAAATGCGTTCAATTTGCTCCAAACACAAGTGATACAAATGGCACAACTTAGTGACAGTAATACTCTTAAGTCTTTTGTTATATAAAAGGGAAAAAAAATAACTAAATGGAAATGAAAATATTTATTATAGAAAATAATACTTGATGTTCATGTCACATGGACAAGTCCACAAAACTGTATTATTAAATTTCTTATAATATAAATCAAGAGATTACAAAATACCTATTAGAATAGAATCTACAAAATGATCTTAAAAATTATATCTTAAACTTGTACGTTTCTAGGGAGAGCTAAGTCAACCCAAAATTTAATTATGTGGAACCTTTTTTTTTCTGGTACAAAAGTAAATGCAATAGAATCACAAAAAAGAATTTCTTCTTAAAGCAGCTAATTATCTTACATTTCAAAATATTTAATAATTCCACTTGATTAAATTCTGGGAGCACAATCTCAATTGAGACTTTTGTAATGTCAAGATAACCTCCAATGCTGCTATCAGACGCTCTACAACTGTATGCGTTAATGTAAATATTTTTATTAAATTGTTTATGTGGTAGCAGACTTGCAAAGTTATCATGACAAACAAATTACGCTAAGATCGATAGTTGTCAGAGAAGACTCATTTATTGGTCAGATCCCTCATCTTCTTCATCTTCATCTTGTTCCTCCTCAGTAGAAGCTGCATCTTTTTTCGGTGGAGGGGCTTCTTTACGTGGCCTGCCCCTACCTCGTCCTTCGCCAGATCCACCCTAAAATATTTAGACAATCAATAAATGTAATTTAATTAGTGTTCAAGACTTTCTTGCTGTATATTACCTTAGCTTTAGAGGCAGGAGCACTCTTTTTAGATCCTTTAGGCCTCCCTCTGCCCCTCTTTACTGCCGGTGCCTGCTCATCGTCAGATGAATTTTTTGATTCCTTCGTCTTCGCTGGTGGTGCCGCTGGCCTGCCTCGCTTTTTAGTATCAGCTTTAGATTCCTAAATGATATAAGTATTATTATTTCATTGAAATCATTTTTAATAAGACTGCTTTTAAATCACACTTACAGCTTGAGTTCCATTGGCTTTTGGTCTGCCGCGCCCTTTCTTTTCAACGACTGTTGATCCATCGTCAGACATTATGGTAAAGGGATTTGTAAACTGAAAGTTCTGAAAAAACGTAATAAATATTATAACATATTTCACGACATTCGGGCGTTCATTGTCGGCGGCACAAGAAGGAAGCTTTTATTTTTTGTAGTTATTTCATATATTAAAAATACGAATGTGATAAACAGATTTATGTTACTAAAAACAAAAATATTAAAGATAAACAAAGAAAACAAATGAAGCTAAGTAAATAGCCTAAACCAGGACGCTTGGCTTGGAGTAAATATCTCTCTTAGTTTTTATGTACAAAACTATCGCAAATGTGAATGAATTGCAACTTATTATTTTTAGAAAAGAAAAGCTTTTTTTTTGTACCTATAGCACCCTTTTGCAACTAAAACTAAAATAGATCTACAAGTATATCGACGAGTACAAAGCCGATATAATGGAGTCTGCCATTAGGTAATTATTAACATTTCTATGCGTAAATACGCCAATGTAAGTACGTAAAAATGTAATAATTAATAAAGAATGAATTGAAACATACTACAAAAAAAGAAAAATGTATTAGATTGTGATACTTACAGAATTGTTTACAGCCAAGCCAAAATCCAATTGCCCTACAAGAATATTATGGCGGGCTGTGATGATTGCTGAACGAGCGTTAACCGGCGTTTAGCAAGCGTCAGTTTAGAGGGCGCTAATGTCTTAGATTTAAAATGTTATCAATATTGTCCCAGGTAAAAATACAAATAAATACTTGTAGTTATTTCATTTCCACGTAGAAATTAAAATATAGTTAATGATTAGCATAATTTTTAATTATTTTATTCCAAGCTATGTTGATTAAAAAAAACATTGAAAATTAAGAATCTAAAAATTCTTCGTTTCTTTTCTATTGAAGTATTTAAAAATGTTTATAAGTATTTTTATGTCTCTATGCTTTTTGGTGGTAATAATTTCTATTTGTATTCTAAAGATCCTGTTAAAGATCTTATTATATTGAAACTGTCACAGTTCAAATTAAGATAAAACACTAAAATAACTTATCTGAATAATATGATTCTTGGAGTAAAGCGGAATACATTTACCCTCTAATGGGACGGTGTGGACAAATAGTAAATGCTAAAACGAATTACTTATTATTACATCATTTTAAAAAAAATACGCTGTAATTCAGTTTTCTGTCAATATTCGTCCAAAATTATTGCACATTAAGAGAAAGTTCAAATGACCGTGCGTGGTCATGTGAACTTTCGAAACACGAAAACACAACACATTTTTGATGATTAACTTATTGACATTACTTTATAGTTAAGTAGTAATTAATTTAATTAACATTTCGGGTTTCAACAGAATCTTGGCTAATCTCATTTGTTTTATCTACATCTATTGTCAACTGTCATACATATGTCAAAAGTCAAAAGTTAATTTATATTTGCTGTACTTACATATAATTTGTTTAAACCAATTTGTTATTTTAGTTTAATTATGTTCACTATAATCTAAACGAAAAAGAAGAACAATTGATGTCTTACAATGAAGCAGCCCGTAGAGCCAAGGAAAGAAGATTGTTGTAATAGTGGTTGCAATCCTTGTATATTTGATGTTTATGAAAAACAATTACGAGACTATGAATTATTTTTGTCACAAAATGATATACCTGAAAGAACAGACAATGGGATATCGCAATTAGAGTATACTACGTTTTTTGTACATGAAATTAAGACGATATGTGATTCACATAAGCTAATAACATTTAAAAGGTTAAACCAGGAAAAAATTAAGTATCAAGTACAATGGAACCCAGGAGATCATTTTTTAGTTAAATATTGCTCTGATAACGCAGTGTGTACACGTGCTTATACACCTATAAAATTAAAAGAAAGTTATAAATTAGGATTTGATTTTTCTATAGTTTTAAAACATTATAATTCTGGTTTAGTTTCAAAATACCTATACAGTTTGCAAGAGGGTGAAGAAACTTTATGGCGTGGGCCTTACGGCTCATATAAAATAATGCCTAATAAATTTAGCAGAATAATTATGTTAGCTCAAGGTACAGGCATAGCACCATTTGTTTCGATAATAGATAGTATATTGAGCAATGAAGATGATATGACTAGGATGTTTCTGGTTTATTGTTGTTCTTCTTTAGATGTGATATTGTTTAGAAATGAGCTGTATAATTTTAAATCTTTTTGGAATTTCTCTTATAAAGTTTTTCTTAGTTCTTCCGACTACAAAAATACTAAATATCAAGAACCTATAATTAATTTTAAACTAAAATGTGCAGATTTGGTAAATTTGAAACCTTTTACAACCAAAGATCAAGTGTTATTATGTGGTTGTTCTGATTTTATGGAAGAATACAAAATTTTTTTCACAAATGAGGGATTATTATCGGATAACATAGTTATAATGTAATAAAATAGTATTATCAAAATTAATTATGATTAAATAAAAAATTCTTTTGTCCTCATTTTCAAACTTAATTTCTGAACTTGTTACACCATTTACTAACTGATAATTAAATGACACTTTATTATGGGATGTGACCTTGTGTTATTTATATGGGGTGTGTCAATGGACAAATATTCATTGATAGTAGAATGAAACAAGAATGTCTGGTGAGTGGTGAGAGAGTGAGTTGATGCTATGGAATTATTGTGTCATAACTGTATTATAAACCAAAATGGAGATATGTTGTGGTATAAAAGGAGTGCACTAGTAGACTAGGCTAGTACCTAGTACAAACTAAATTGTGATAGCTCACTAGTGTGAGCTATCACAATTTAGTTTCTCTTGTGCCCACTGGTTCATATAACTGTTGATCTATACTTGAAATAAGGAAAGAATTAGCCCTTTTACAGATCATATAGATTTTTTATTTCCATATTATGGCAACATATAATAATGTATATGCATATTATTTAGATTATTTGGGTATAACAATTGGTTTAAGAAATTGTTGGGCTCTGTAGGGTTAGAAAAGTAATTTTTTAAGTAAAATATATGCATATAAGCAATAAAAATATTACAAACTGGTTGGAATGAAAAGAATAAATGGTTTGTCGTCAAATAAACCGAAATGAACTCCAATACTTTACTATAGGCAACCAAAATGTATTCATCGTGTTGATGAAAAACAGGAAGCTCTAACGAAAAACGTGGAACTGGTTAGGTGTATTTATAGTGAAATAATTAAAACATTGGAATAAAATTGTCTTGTTTTTTCTTTAGTATAAATACGAATCAAAGAGTATGTATGATATAAATGACAGTAGTGGCCAAATTGCAAGATGTCAAACCAACTAAAAAGGGGTGACGTGTTTGATATTTAAAAAACAAATTATAGATTTTTTCGCGCCGGCGCGAATCGTTTACCCCTCGGCTTCCTGATAGTTTCACCGAAGCTTACTAATAATTTTAATAATTATGACTGAGTGCATATAATATAAGAAAACTGAACACTAGATTAGTTTAATTTCTAAAGTCTGATGAGTTGTTACATGTGTAATACTACTGTGAAAATATATTTATACAAATGCAGGTGTGAAATTGTGCGCTAGTGATTCAAAAAGGTTAATTGAAAATGGGTTCGATCGTGTTGAAAAGTTTATCAATTCTGTTAGGAATCTTCTTTATTTTTGTTGGTACGACAAAGCTGACCCCGGTGATTTCAAAAGAATTACATAAAGATTTGGTAAGTGCATTTTTATATATTGTTTTTCCATTAAAAAATGAAAAGGTCGACGAGTGCATTAAGAATTTTGTTGCGGAGCGATGTGCTCAGCTATTTTAGTATTTGGCTTGCCGCCTAATGCCAACGTGGAGATGTCTCAGAATGACGATATCACTGGCGAACGATGTAAATTTTTATTATAATAAACATACTCTACATATTGATAAAAAATATTTCTACTCTCATAAAAATAATATCAATATATGAGAGAGTTAAAAGTTTTTCACTATTGATATTGATAACAAACAGATAGATACATAAATAAAATTATAATTACGAAACACATAAATTGAAAATGCTTAATAGCACCTGTCTTATAAAAAATACATTGTTTCAGAGAAAAGAATATGTGAGATACGCTAAAGTTTTCCCATTAACTGAGATGTTAGACTTTAAAGTACCATCAAAATGGTACAGAAGAACGGTCGGCGGACTTGAGATATTCTTCGGATTATGTTTAGCCCTCATACCCAGTCGTAAGTACACGAATATACATACACTGAGTTTCAATTGCTCATCTCTGTTTTAAGGGAGAATAAGGATAACGATATGTATTATACCGGTGTTTCGGAAATTGTAAAAATCTGAATATATTTTTATTGTACAGTGTGGTATGCAACTAATGCGAATAAAACGTTCCAATAGAAAATCAGCCATAATTAACATAAAATAATAGTAACTTTGCAACTGTGTCTATACGGTAAACATCAGTAAAAGTATTATTATCTATATCTAGAACATTTTATTTAAAACATGTTAGTACTTATAGTTAACATTACCTTACTATTATAAATGCCAAAGTTTAGATGGATGGATGTTTGTTAGAGCTTGTAGCCTAAACGGCTTAACGGATCTGAATGAAATTTGATAGAGATGTAGAGCATAGTCTGGAAGAAAACTTAGGCTATTTGTGTTTTTTAATACTACGTGAACGGAGTCGCGGGCGAAAGCTATTCGGCTATATTTTTAAGTCACTTGCCACCTGTGCGTCTGTATAACAATGTGCCACATGTGTTTCTTGTACAATATTTGCAATTAATAATTTCCACAAGTGGAAAACGGTTGCCACCTGCTCTTGTCTACTCGTACTCGATCCCTGCGTTATGTTTACGTTCAAACTATAACGCATTATTGACGGATTCAATGATAGCGAAATAGGAGAATGGATATACAACTTTAAATCATACTTCATACTAATATTATAAATGTGAAAGTTTAGATGGATGGATGGATTATGGATGTTTGTTAAGAGTTTGTAGCCAAAACGGTCGAACGGATTTGGGTGAAATTTCGTATAGGCCATTCACTATTTTTTTTTATTTCACGCGGGCGAAGTCGCAGCCGAAAGTTGTTATCTATAAAATGTAATGCTAAAAAGAATATGTGTGTAAATACGATCGATGGGTTTAAAGTTATTGAGATTTTACTCTTAAATAATAAAGACTCTGTTAATTTCATACGTAGGTTTACTTAGGTTTTTCAGTCCTATTTATGTGTCAATGTTCATATCCAATTGTCCTTTTTACATTTTGTTTAATTCATTTCCGGAGAAAATTACGAACAATTCGTTTTAGTACTCTAGTCGGACATTTTTATAGACCAACATTAGTTTATTAACGTCGAATGTTGATGGTTACGTTTTGCTGTAAACCATTAAAGTGGTCGTTAAACTGTCTGGAAAAAGTTTACAATGCCCGCCAGTATTATTGTTTGTGCGGAGCTTTTGTTATAACAAGCTCTGCAGTTAACACATCGCCCAAAATATTGTCTACGCTAGCAAAGCTTGTTTATTATAGCTATATTTATTTATCTATTCACGTATTACGAGGTTTGGTAGTTTTTTTTTTTTTACGGAACATTTATCTTAATGCAACAAACTATGTGCTGATGCAGCATTACGTTTTGATAAGATTACGACAGTGTGATTTTTTGCTTTTTTTTCAAACTTAGAGTATTTTATACGGGTATAAAAAGTTAATTAATGAGTTTCTTCAGACTTAGACATTTAAGTCAAACTATCTGCTTTCGCCCGCGGCTGTGTCCGCGTGGTATTAAAGAAAAAGAGAGTAGCCTATGTGTTCTTCAAGACTATCCTCTACGTCTGTGCCAAATTTCATCCAGTTCCGTTCAACGGTTAGGCTACAAACTCTAACAAACATCCATTCATCTAAACTTTCGCATTTATGAAATTAGTAAGATTAGTAAAATGTTGTCCCAAACATTGTTTATTAAAATATCAGCGCAATTTATTTAATCAGTGAAGATTGACCGACGTAAGACGTGGGTGGTACATCCGCTAGCTATTGCTTATATTGTACTGATATTTATTTATTTGATCAATCAAAGCAAAGAAAACATTTGCAGTTGTGTTTTATTTCAAGCGTATGTATGTCAAACGCTAGTTTTGTGTAGTGCTAGTTTTCTATAAATTAATCAAAAAAAAGTACTGATTTAAAAAAATTATAGAAAGCTCCTTATCCATGTGTTTTGCTAAATAATCTATATTATAGTTTATTATTATAATAAAGTCAGAACAAGTTGCTACTTTATTTAATTAGGAAATATCTTTTTAAATTATTTTTAAATGATGATGATAATTGTAAACATATAAAGATCATAGTGAGAATATTTTCCACAGAGTACTTACTAGAGAATTCCTTTGTGTTCCTTGGCATGAAAAATCTACACTAAGGTGGTGCTTAAGTTTTAGTAATTATATATTGAAAGTCGCAGTAAGTTCTTATTTGGTGCTATTGCAGATAAAATAAAGAATGCTGCCAATATCGGACTAGTGCTGCTGATGATGCTGGCTGCTTACTCGCACGTGATGGTGGGGGACCCCTTCGACCGCTGCGCACCCGCTCTCGTCTTCTTCTTCATGCTCAGTGGTCGGCTTGTCGTTTGGTCAGTATTTTGTGTTCATTGTTATGGAAAACATTTTAAATTCTCGTTTACAGCCATGTGTTTCATCTATACAAATGTTATAAAGAGGAAAGATTTGTATTTTTTTGGTATGTATTGAAATAACTAAAAAACTACTGGGCCGATGTAAATTCTATCATCTTTAAAAAGCTACGTTATCACTGAGTGACATAGGCCATATTTTTATTATTTTTTAATTTCACGCAGACGAAGTTGCGAGGAACAGCTAGTAGCTAAATAAATGAAAAAAATATGTCGGTTTTAAATAAAAAATTACCAATAGTTTCAAATATGGTAAATTCAGTTTACTTTAAATTCTACTGATCTTTAAAACTACAGAATGTCTGCTGAAGACTGTATTGGATATTGAGGTTGATAGATTGAGAGCTTTTCGCACGCAGCGGTGTTGGCACGTAAATACCTTTATTGGCGCAAAGCAACATTCCTACGCATCGATATATAAATTACAAGACGACGGCATTTTTAATTAAATTTTGGTTTACAATGCCTTTACTCTTTTACGACATCTAAGAAAAAGAAATAAACACTTCAAGTTTATTAGAGACTTAGTAAAAATTAAACTTTTCAAAATCCATTTGTAGTTTCTAATGTTAATCAAACAAATAATCAAATAAACAAACAAAATAATTTATTTCTCAAATGAAAAATCTCATAAGGGAAGGCTGCACAATGTAACACGGAGATAAGTTTTTCTAGTTGACTACATAGCTTTGAAACTGATTATAAATCATAAGAAAATAACAAAAATAGATTCATAAAAGCTGCATTTGATGTTTTATAAACAGCTGCTGTTCGCACTTCTCGGCGGTGGGCAGATTGACGTCAATTGCTCAAATCAATTTTTATGTTTTGTTCTTTATAAGGGAGCTTGCCCACTGTCGGAATATTATTATCATCTATACTAGATATAATAAAATTAGAGTGTCTTTAATATCAAAAGAAAAATTCCAGATTTCGGGAAGAAGATGTATTTGTGTTATTCATGTCAAAAGTCGCATTTAAAAAAAATTGTCGGACTGTCCGCAAACCGCGTTTTTCCTGGTAATCTCTGAAACGGCTGGGCCAATTTCGACCGGACTTTAACTGAAGGGTAACTGACCTAGACTGGGCACATTATAAGCTACTTTTTTATCTTAATATTGCGTGGATGAAGTCGCGAGCGACAGCTAGTCCTTCAAAAAATTCTATAAGCAATTTAAATTACGAAGTAGTGATCTACGTGATCACATTGTAGGATTTATGCCAATATCTAGAAAATAATTGTTACGTTTATTTCGATTTATCTGTGATCAGGGTAGTGTCTTCGTGACCAGTTTATTTGCACCTTGACCAGTTTTTACGGCATGTAAACATGAGTTACGAAACTAGATGTATCCCACGGTCGAGTCGGAGCGTCGCTACCGCTGGCCTGCCGCCAGAAATCAACCCCGTTGTCGTGCGAATTCGTATTCTCGTTGATTGCTCCGAGCTATATTCACATTTATGAACTGTATTACGCGCTGTTTATTTGATCTTTAGCTGCGTTGTTTGCAGTTCGATTTCTTCCCGTATTTATTACATGTAACTATGTAATCAATGTAAACAGTTGTTTCAGCGTTTTATTTCATCTTCCGTTCTTTTTGCAACCAGACGATTTTTGGAAATTTATCGTATTCCTTCGAGATTTTTCATATAGTTTACATGTGGGCAATTATTATAGCTTTTAAGCAGCTTTTGTTTGATCGCGCTAATGTCGGAAACTAAAGTTTTAAAGAGTTACTTTTGTATATGAAAGCCATTTTATTTAGGAAGGTTATAGATGCTAGTAATTACAAAAAATCTTTGAGAGATGGAAAATAGCGTTTTTGACTTCAAACTGCAGGACGTAATCATGCGGGCTAATGATGCGGTATCGGGTACAGATAGCATAAATTATAAGGTATCCAGTTCACATTTTGTTAATGAATTTATATTAAAATTGTCTGTTACAGGTATCAGACCAGTCGACGCGAAGCCCTGGAGAAAGCCGCGACCGCACAAAACGGCAACGGTCTCAAACGTGACTGAGATTTGTGCAAAATATAAGATTACACTTAATAATCTACATAGGTTTTTTATAATTATAGCACTGCTATCTAGTCATTCGAGCACAAAATATTTATCGTTAGATTTGTTGTTTTTGTTATTATAATTATACCCTACTGTGATTTAACTAGTCATCTCACAATAGTTTGTGATTTATTTGCACTGCTTGTTAGGATACCGCAGTTATGTGCAGACCACTTAAGTACAGTCGGGGAATTTGGCGGTGTTCCACCTTAAAAGCTACAGCTTGAACGTTTTGTACCCATTGAATCGACGACTTGGAAAAATAACCAATAAGATGCACCTTCTAAATGTGTCTGTACGAAAAAAGCTCGGTAAGTACACAGCTTTTTGTTATCATGACACCGTTAGTTACTGCCACCTTAATAGTTATTTTTTTGGAAGCTGAGTTTGTCAAGTTGCGAGGAACAAGGTAATTATTCTGTAAACGGGACACCGCGCATTTCCGCAACTGTACCAACTATATTGTGTTACCAATGTTTCTATACGTTTACACATATACGTGCGTATTGTAGTTTTAAAGTGATATTTAGGCAGTAAGCGGTACTTATTCGTATATTGTATGTGCGTTGTATACGTGATCGTGTGCCATAGAATACGTAGATAATACATTTTTTGCACATTAAATCGCGATAAATGTAACTCGATTCACTATAAAACTGCTCAATTAACAAAACATGTAATTAAATTGTAATTGTGTGTATTGATAGTAAATTCCTTGTAATACTGAAGCTATTTGTAGGTACTTTTAAATATCAAAATAAACAACACATTTTATCTCTAAGAATTTCCAATAGAATAAATGTTTTGATACTTCTTTGTTGATCTACCTTCAGTAGTAATCAGAACTTTACTTAGTAAGTGGTGGCAATATTGTAGCAACCTAAAATTAAAAGTAGGCATAAGATTAGCATTGTATTTGTGTTTTTTTTTATAACAAAAGGTGGCAAACAAGCAAGCGGCCACCTGAATCCGCCAAAATGGCGAAGCGACCGTTGCCCATAGACATCCGCAATTGCAGGTGCGTTGCTTACTCTTATCCGACAGAGGAGGAGATGCACATAAAGAGGATATTTCCCCTTCCTATGTATCTCCGCCTCTGTCAAATCCACTTCCCCTTCCCATCCTCTCCTTATAAGAAAAGGGTGGTAAAGAGAAAGGGACTTAAATTAGGCCTTCGGCACCACACTCATTAGACGAAACACGGAATTGCTTCCATTTCACGCCTGTCTTCTGTGTGGTCGTGGTATTACACCGGGCGTGCCGGCCTATTCGTGCTAAGATGTTAAAAATTTAGGTAGTTTACGACTACTCCTTAAAGACGCATATGAACTATTATTTATTAATATTTCTTAGATAGCTGTCTTAATAACCGCTCATTAGTTTCTCCTTTTTAAATGCTTAATTCAAATCAGAAAGCAAACGCTTAACCTATGTGATGCCCAGGCGTTAACTTGAAGTTTGACTATTATTTTTAGCACAATATTATATTCTATACATAATATGTACTATATACTGCCAACCAATGAACCTTTCTCAGGAATTGAATTAGATGAAAATAGTTTGTTCTTTTTCTTCAAGAAATAAGGCGAATAAACAAGAGTAATATTAAATGGTTTATAGCTGAAGCCATATTGAATTTGCTTCTTACTCTGTGTAATAGGATCATAAGATTGATTGATTGTACAATTTGAGATGTGTGTGACATGAATTTGAAATAAATGAAGTAAATAGCTGATTTTCATTTTTTTATGATTAATATTCCCTCCCGGTAACCTACAATGTTGTTTTTATTAATTAAACAATGTTAAGACCAGTAAATTATTTATTAAAGCATTTTCATATTTGTTTTGAAAACTTAACACAATTTTAAAGGCATAATTGTACATTTAAGTTAATTTCACATTATATAACATATTCCTTACACATAATATCATATGCATTTACATTTATATATCTGTGTTATACTTATAACTTAACCATTAAAAAAATGATACAATGGTTCAGTAAGAGCGAATCAATAAAATATGTAACACAACTTATATATAAACATAACAATTATAATAAAATGTTGCAATTCCCTTTATTGACTTAAGCGGGATCTCGTCCAGTTTGTAACAACTCTAGAGCATTCTTCAGATTATTGATTGCAGTTTTAACATCATCGTAATTAAGAGCACTGCTTGCCCATTTACAGTACTTTTGGGCCTTTGCAATCTGATCGGGACTCAATTGTGCCACCATTAAAGAATTATCACCATAAAGTGGCTGAGATGGCTGACTTTGTTGTGATGGGTCATATGGTACAAAGCCACCGGGGTTTGGATCAGGTGTGTATGGTACTGGAGGCAGCTGAGAGGCTGCTCGCAGCGCTGCATTGGGATCGGGTAAGGTGCTGCTAAAACTTGTAGGTATAATGGGTGGAGTAGCTGGTGTCACTTGTGGATTGAAACCAGGATTTTGGGCAAAACCGGTAGGTTCTGGTTGAAAACCAGGATTTGGGGTAAAACCCATGGGTTCCGGTTGGTTATTTATTCCAGAGTTCTCATCATTTGGTGTTTCCCCTTCTGCTGGAAGAGGTCCTGTAAGTGCAGAAAGAATTACTTAACAGAAAAACAATATTAATTTACCTGTATAAATGCATTGGTGTGTATGTTGTGGAAAACCTTATAAAAATTATAAAATTGCAGGTTTAATATTATATTACCTGGAACTGGTGTTTCTCCATTCTTTAGACAGTTATGTATATAAGCAGCCTTCCACTTAGCATACTTCCTGTTCTGTGCGGCCTCATCTGTCAGTTCACCAAATGTAGTGAGGACATCATAGATCATCCCAGATGTATAAAATGCTTTGACAACATTTCTAAAACAAAATAGGTGCATTTTTAAGATACAAATGTAACTTTGGATAGAATCTACAATGGTAAATTACTTGCTGCCTTTAAAACTTCTTGTTTTCTCAAATCAAATCTAGTACATACTCACTTCCCATAGTTCTGCTCCCTGTCCTGTTTGTCTGCATACATAAACAGTTTAAGTGCATAATTTTCAAGATGAGCTTGTGCCGCTACTTCATTACTTATAGCTTCATTATCTTTATGAGTTGTCTTTTCTTCCTCCAACCAGTCCATGAGACCTTAAATAAACTTTCATATAGGTGCTGATTACAAAGCTTGTAACTTAATTTGACACAGCTATGATTTTTCTGAATATTGTAGCTTAATTATAAAACTAAAGGTGCTTGATCAGTGTATAGATAACAGTATATCTTTTACAAATGTTCCTAAACCGCCACTAAAACATGATTCTTACCCATTAACATCTTTGTTTCTTCTGGAGTTTTCTTATTGGTTAACTTCATGCCAACTTGTAAAGCGTGTAAACGACACCAGTATGCCACCACAGGGTCTCTAGCATCATGTTCTGAAGCTGTTTTTAAGTAATGTTGTATAGATTTCAAGCTGGGCGGGCAATCGGGAATAGTCACAGGCATGTTGGAACAGCTGATGTATATGTAATATGTAGATAAATGCTAAAAATATAATATGTTGATATAATTATGGTGACTAATTAGTCATTTTTCTCTATTAAGATAAAGAGATACATTCCGTAAACAGTAACGCGCAATATGGTACGTTTTCGTAAACTGTAACTAAAATATACCTGTATTATCAAGGTACAATAGCTTTGTAATCGTATAGAAATATCTTACTATTTTATAGTTTTATGCACAACAAATTAATCATTCACAAGAATAAGATACTTTTTAACTATTTGTCACTGTCATTGTCATTGTTACTGTCAGATTTTAAAATATCAAAACTAAAGATTATATAGAATGATCAAAACTGCAAATTACTGCGTCCTAAAACCAATCCATTTGTGGAGGTCATTAAAGGAAAGGCATACATTTATTTAACAGAAAGCCAATTGTTTAAAATTGACTGCGTTTGATTCGTTCCGATTTAAACAAGCTTTTTGATGTCACTGATCGTTTAATTCTGGTGTCAAAGTCAATAATGTCAAACAATATCAAAGTTTAATGTCAAATATTTGACATTTTTAATGTGAATGTGGTTGATATTGTGTTATTATTACAATACTTCCTGTGTGAAATAATTGCAATTGTCGTTTTTAAATTAAACATATTTGAAATGCCTTCCAAGCAGAGAAAAATAGCTATGATGGGTTACCGATCTGTTGGTAAAGTAACATTAGTATTATCAATTTGCGTCTAATTTATCATTTGTGACGTTCTTTTAATAAGACTTATTTGCAGGTAAATCTTCTCTTATTATTCAATTTGTCGAGGGACAGTTCGTTGACTCTTATGACCCTACCATTGAGAACAGTATGTAATATTTTATTTGACTAAATCTTCAATTATTTGTAACAACTATGTATTAATGTGTTTTATTTTTATTTTAGCGTTTACAAAGTTTATTCGGCTAAATTCAACAGAGTATGAAGTTAAATTAGTAGACACAGCTGGTCAAGATGAATATAGTATTTTCCCTTTGCAATACAGTATGGACTTCCATGGCTATGTTTTGGTATACTCCATCACCTCCAGCAAGAGTTTTCAAATAGTGCAAATAATTTATGACAAGTTACTTGACATGGTTGGAAAAATACAGTAAGTATGACATGACAACAAAATTTAGTATAGTTTGTTTTATGTGCAACCAGGGGTTGATTGTATACAATCTGGCTTGATGATGATTGAATACATTGAAATAAAACACCAGTTCATTAGCATTTATATAATAAGTTTGTTAGAAATTTAGGATTCTTAAGAGATTTCTGACAAACTCTTTTATTATTAAGTTACATGAACTATTTTTGTAAATTTTAGTGTACCTATAGTATTAGTTGGAAATAAAACAGATCTACACTTAGAAAGAAAGATAAGTACAGAAGAGGGGAAAAGACTTGCAGAAAAATGGAAAGCAGCATTTGTTGAAACAAGTGCAAAACGAAATGAGGTAATATGAATATATGAAAATTTTGAAATAATAATGAAAGTTGAATATTAATGATTTTTTTTTTCTTTTCAGTCAGTAACTGATATGTTCCATGCAATGTTATCAGAAATAGAAAGATCTGATGGACATATACAAGAAAAGAATGGGTGTATTATATCTTAATGAAATTTTTATGCTTACAAACTGTGCTTCTACTTAAGTAAAAGTGATTTAAACATATTTAAGTTTGTGCACGGCTGTTGTGGTTGCAAGTGAAATGTTTCTAGAAAACTTTATGGTACCTTCAAATGAATGACGATAATATTATTGTTTGATTTGTTAATTTATGTAAGGTTTGATTTAAGATGAATGTAAGGGGTTTTAATGGTTTGATTTTCAAACAATTTTCTTTTGAAACACTTTTTTTACAACTTTACTCGCTTTTATTCTTGTTTTTATATTTCATATTCATGTGATGTTTATTTCTCTACATAGATATTATTGATGTGTTAAATTAAGTGTTCATAATAATTACTAATTTAAAGGTACCATGAGGCTGTATGTGCAATTGTGGAGTAATGTGCTGTATAAAATCATGCAGTGGGTATATGCAATGTTTTTTAAACTGAATAATTTTATCCAGCACAAAATGCAGCTAAATGCAAAATGCTTTAAGAGTGTTAGTCTTAGTATGCCTTGAAAAGGCTTACCTCAGTGGATATTCCACTACTGCACATAATATATTGAGCAATGTACATGTTTAAATTTAATGTTTTAGGATTTATAAATAATTTAATACAGTAAAATAACAGATTCCTTAAAAGAGTAAATGTATCCCTTCTATATACCGGAGATAGAGGTAGATTGTAAAGATCTTGCTAAAGTCTATAAAAATCAAATTAAAAATGCTACTATTAAGAATTTGAAGTACTTATAGTAAATTTCATGGCATTTTTAGGTAGTTACTTTAGTACATTTAGTAAAGAACAAATTCAATTTAGTAATAAATATGCAATAAAATATTTTGTATCATGTATAAATATTTAGAAGCGTTGATACCTAAGCTAGGCATTTAAGATAGTTTGAATTTAAATGCCTCTATGCATTAAGCAAGTGGTCGCGATCACTAATTTTGTATAGAACGAATGGGCATTTGTTGTGTTTAGAGTTCGCGGTTTGATTTGTGTAGCAGACGCAATTTTTTAACATATTAACTCCGTGATCCGAGGCTGCCCGAAATCTATGCAGAATTTGCTTAATGCGTACACGCGCTATGCTAGGTATTCCTAAAAAATCCCTTATTTATATTCTACTAAACCACCAATATTTAGATATGGCAATAATTTTCGATTTTTGGGACCTTATATGATCAATAATCAACAATAAAAGTTGTCATCTCCGTTTACACAAATTGACAAAACATGAGATTATTTTTATACAAATATGCAAAATGAAAGAAATTAAATATTTTGGATTAAATTAGTCATATTTGAATTAAATCGGTCCTTTACATCTTGTTCATTTTATCTCGATTGTCCACTGCCTGTCACTTTTTTATAGAGAGAAATATAACATGGTATTTATGATATATATTTTTGACGGTACAAATTCAGTTAGCATGTGAACAAAAACAAATCATGCAGAAATTTAAAAAATGAGATTTACCATACATCGCTTTCTTGTACTATGACTTAATGTTGATTGTTACTAAAATAATCTTGTTGGAAGATATAGAATATCATACAAAAAAAGAAAAAAATATATATCATATATCAGGTTGAAATAAATCTAAGAAACTATAAACTTGTGAATTCTTCAAAATTTAACTAGCTGTGATTTGGATGTAATATGTTTAAATTCGTTCTTGGGTAGATATAGTTTTCAGAAATTAAATCACAAAATGAAAATATGGATATATAGAAGTTTTATATTTATGTAATACAATTAAAAAATAAACTAGGCTTACAAGTACGACGTTTTTTAATTTCTACCCCTTATATTAAATTTAAATTACCTAATTAGACAGAGAAGAGTATTTCAATTCATATCAGTTGTCTTTTCTCTATCCCTTCCTGTTCTAATAAGGAAGAGCCGAGAATTGGGTTGCTGGAATCTGTTAGATGAAAAGCAGAAATACTTGCATAAGGATGCAGGATTCACCGAGGTGGGGTATAATCGATAAAGCAGACCTTTTGGGCAACAGACAGAATTGTGGACACTGCCTTTGTTGAAATCTTCAGTAGGTAAATGCTTCATGACTATTTTTATAATTTGTTCTTACCCAATGATTTTTTGCTTAAAGTAATGAGTAACTTGCTTTAAGTTCGAGGTCAGGGATACTTTTAGAAATCTTCATAAAGTCTAAAGCTGAAACAATTGATTAAATATTATTCATAATAAAGCTCCTGTGGTTGATTTTCCAGAACATTTAAGTAGTTTTGTTTCACTAAAATGTATAAAAAGAACGAGGAACGGCGTTTGAAATATTTGATGAACTAAGATGATTTCGGAACGTTAATTTCAACGTCACAATGACAGTTAATTGTTGTCAACAACAAGTTTTATTGTGAAGATGGCGACGACCGGAGTTGGTTTTCGTTGGCTAGATATATTAGAAAAGGAGTTTGATAAAGCATGTGTCGAACTAGATACTTCTATATGTAAGTATGATATTTTTGTATATAACAAATAATTCCATCGTATCCAAAGATACAATCTTCAATCACATAACATTGACGTCGCATGCATTGCAGTTTTTCTTTATTTTCAACTTGTTTTTCACATTTAATTGATATTCTACCATTTTAAAAAGGAGGATATAGTCCAAAATAGTTGCATTAATGTTATCTGAAAATATGTGAATAGTATCATCTGGCAATTTGTGGCATTTGTACAGGAAATTTATTAAGAACATTGCACGTTTCAGCGGACTTAGAAACGGAAGATCCTGATGTGGTATTCTCCGCGCGTCAGAAGATTGCAACCCTCAGCTCGTGCTTTGCTCAACTTACTCACAAAGCCCTCACTATATTTCAGAACAGTGCCAAGCTAGAGGTAAGTCCAAACGAATAGTTAAGTTATTATTTTGTGGGCACATTAATGGTCAAGAATTTTCGTTTCTTGCATTCAGAACAAGCATAATTATCTTTACAAATGGAATCAATCTGGAAATTATTAAAACTAGAGGTAGTAAAACTTTGTTTGATCATTATTTACTTTGTGCAAAGCCTAATGTTATGTTAGTTAAAATTCTTATTGGATTTTTCCCATAATCCTAAGATTTTTTCAACTTTCTGTAAATTATGTGGTGGTGTGTTTTACAGAATTGAAAGTACATCCAGGTATTCTCAAATTTTCCAAGTGATGTGTGTGTTAAATATTATTCTGTGAGTTAAATAGTAGAGAACCTGTTTGTCACTTGATTTTATCCAAAAGAAATATTCCTTGAATGGAAACCACTGTTTTTTTATGTAGTTGTAATTTTAATGCTTTGGTTTTCTTTAAGAAGAATTTATCTTTTCTTATGCATTATTTATTTATGTATTTATTTTTGCACATATCATACAACAATGCTTAAATTAAGTAATATTAGATTTGCCCAGGGACAGTCTTATAGCTAAGAGCGATTTCTTCCAGGCAACCCAGTTCAGGCAATATCTTATTAAATTCTTATTTATATATTCATATCAGATATTTTAAATAGTACAATTATAAATGAAAAGGATTTTATTATTTATGTGTTAATCTTTGGAAGTAGTGCACAGTCTATAGTTTTTTATAACTATTATAGACATTCAGTTGTAACTAATTTTTTGACACAATTTGGTTAAAAGGTATGATATTATGTCACTACTGTAAAAGAAACAGGCCTGTCTTATAGGTTGCTTTGTTTAATTCTTAAATATAAAAACTAAGCTATAAAAATTTAAAATAATGAAAATTTTAATTAATTGATATGACTGTGAAATAAAACATCCATATGGTATTATATAGATATTATTATTAAAATAATATAATAAAAGCTAAAATTAAATTTAAGACAAAGATTTGCTCTTCAAGCTAGGGCCACGGTCGTAAGGATCTTTGCGCAGATGTCTCCGATGTGGCCGCCTGGCAGCTATGCTTGTCTCAAGTGGGTTCTTTAAAATAATTTTGTCTTCATTCATCATATCGCTGCCTCCACCTTCATCGAAAAGGTTATTGTATTGGTCGCTATCCTCCCAATCATCATCTTCATCTGATACCTCTTCATTTCTGCAAAATAAAGTTTATTTGTATTGTTTTCTTTCAAAAGTTGTAGCTTTCACTGTAACATATCTTTTTAAACATTGGTTACTATAAGATTCAATCTGTGAGATTTCTTTATGATTTTTTTTTGTTTTAATTTAAATTAAGTTGTGGTTTACCTGATAGCATTTAGGTGTAGAAGCAATCGGTCGGCTTCTTCTTTAACCTCTGACGTGGGGGGTGTGGGCTCATTGTTCTCGAAGCCGAGCTGCCTCTCCAAGCGTTGCAGCGCCGCGTCTGCTCTGTTCGTCAGCCCGACGAATTTTTCCGTCAGCTGTTGCAGTTCGTTCTCTTTCAACGTCGTATGCGACGCATTTCGGAATAAGGTCTCTAATCGACGACAGTTTGAATCCGTCTGAAAATACAAAAGAATGTTATTTTAGTGATTACTTCTTGGTCGCTTTTATTATGTTTTGATCCATCTACTTGTTAATTACTGCGTTTGTGTACCTGTGTTTGCCGACCGTTGTTAAGGAGCTTCATAATCCTGTTGTCGTGGTTTCGCATGGTTACCTGGATGTTCTGCAGCTCGTGGAATGTAGCTGCGGTTCTGTACATTAATTTGGTTTTTTGAGTTAATGGTTTATGTCTTGTTTCTATTAATTTCGTTTCTTTTACTGCATTGTTTTTGTCGCAACAATACGACGACTAAATTAAACTTTTATAGTAGAATTGCATTACTACGAGCTTCATCCCAAAACCATAAAATTCTAATTAAAGATACGTACTTGTTGATGAGTGAATCGATGAGTTTGTCCAAGACGTCTGCGACGTGCGTGGGGTCATCTAGCTGCACACGCTGACATGAGTCTACGAAGCGCTTTTGTTCATCTAATAATTCCTGCATCTGTAAGAAAAATAACGAAATGGAATGATAGTAACTAATGGTTTTCATTATTATTATAAAGTACAGGTGTAGCTTACTGGGATTGGACATTCGTCCATCAAATCTGTGCCGCGTTGTGCATGGTTCAACACATTACATAAAATATATACGATTGCAGGCTAAATACCCTGAGTTATTGTTTTCAATATCCTTATGAAATTGATACAAAAATCTTCGTAGTTTTCTCTAAATAGTAAATATTTACCTTCAAATCGATCTTATATGAGTTATCGTGCAGTCGCCGAGAAAAGGCTGCCTCCAAATCAGCTGACGAGAGCCTAGCGTCACGCTGTCGTCTCGCTAGGGCGCGTAGACCGTCGGCGAGCTCGCGTCGCGTCACGTTCACCAGGGCTAGGCCGTCCCTCATCAAAGACTCAAGCACTATACCGCGGTGCCAAGTCTCTGCGTATGCACCGCTCACCTACAAAGCAATAAACCAATAAGATGTTATTTTTATTCTGGTTTTGGTTATAAGGAAAAAGTAAAAGAAATAACTCCAAATATGTTATGTTTTAGTCATTAGTATGTTATAACATATTTAATATAATCGTTAAATTAATCATAAAGCATAATTCTATTTTGAGTAAGTAAACATGAATGAACGGATTAAATCACCGGCCACCTCTCTGGGTCACGGACAGGGTTTTAATGTAATTATGTACATTATGTAAGGACATGACAAGTCATAAAAATAAGTACTCAGCAAAGAATTACGTTGGTAATCAATTGTATGAAGGAATTCTTAACTCGGTGCACATTGTAATAGCGCCCTTAATTTGATGCAGACAGTAGTAAATACCAATGTTAGAGTGTTAACTGACAGTTAAATGCTTGTCACACTTTGTCAATTGATACAATGAGCTGTTTAACTAATACATACCTTTTCTAATAGATGAGCGTGGGAATTAATATGATTAGTTAGGTTCTGTGCGATTTCGGCGATTTTAATTTGACTGCGCTCTATTTTCTCGCTGCTCTCCTTAATCGACGCCTGCAATTTGTATTAATAACAATTAGTTCAATAAACAAGTTGAATGTCCTTAATCTAGTTGTAATGGCTGTCATTTTCGTCACAAATTTAAATAGCATAATAGTGCAGACCTGTACTGTAGTCTGTAACATGTGCAGCCGATGCTCGAGCCTCTCCGCCGCCAATTGCGCCCTTTCCAGTCGCAACGTTAGCGTCGTCTCCACGCGGTCTGCGATCAATTGCAAATCAATTAGGAAATCCTCATTCACCATCTCTTCCTAGATGTTATGTTAATCCTTTCCTATTACAGACCGCTTTATCCTATCGCTGGCAATTGATTGTACGCCGCCCCCTTTTGTCTAATTGTAAATGATATACGAGATACGTTGCGAAACTTTACACTGCGTCACTAAAATAGGATATGACACAATAATTTCTTACTCATTGTATAAACACTGGAAGTGCCGTTCGTTTGTACGAATTGTACGAGATTTGGGTCAGATAGGGAAGTGCTGATCTTCAGCGTGGATGGAATGTTTGTGTTCAACTTTAACAAACGAACGTACAAGAGATAACACGCTACATGCGGACTTTACAAAACTTTTGGCATCGACCGAAACAGCGAGCTTTTGTAAAATATTATAACATAAAATCATTCCTTATTTTATTACATAGTTTCGATTGTCTACATTATTGTATCAATTTTAGGTTTTGTTAGTATTCATTTCGTTACTGAATCTCTGGAAGTAATTGTTTCTTGTCGCTTGTGTTTAAACAGCATAAATAATGCTCACCCAATTTATCTTGTATGACGTCCAGGCGTCGCGCCTGTTTCACTTGAGCTGCGTTTATTGTATCCAGAAGTCTGAGTCGCTCCTCGATACTCGTTAATACACTGTTCAGATCCTGTAAATTATGTTAGATTAAAGATAATAGTTAAAATGATAGCAATTCTTTAATTAAGATTTATGAATGAACTTGCGCTTAAATTAGGAAGTCTTCTGGGAAAAAAATTTTTTAACTCTAATATTTCTATTCGTGTTTGTAAAATGTATAAACATAATGTTTGAGGTCGTAGGGCAGTGTTAAAACCGCGTGAAATTAGTTAGTCACAGTGTTGTTGCATCTGAAATTTTGTTCCATTATGTCTCATTTGTATGAACTATGGATTGCACTGACGTATTTTACAGCTTGGTTTTCGGGTCATGGATTTAATGTTTTTACTGTGTTTTCCACAGCAACGATATCTATTTTTAAGTTCATCAATTTTACGTATAACAATGTTATTGAGTAATTTAAATAGAATCGGTTTTAAGTAGTTACAGTAGTTTTTAACAATTACAAAAACCACTTACATATATATTGGCGAATTCGGTGGTTAGATACTAAGTTGTGTCAAACTAGCTGTGGAAAACAGTGAGTTTAAGCAATTTACTACTTCAAATTACCAACTTTTTGATAATATGATAGAGGTGCTTCATTATTAGGTTTCTTTCTGTATTTGTAGTACCTGAGTGTTGTATGAGTTCTGCGCGTACAAGCGCATCTGGTGCGGCTCGGAGGGCGAGGCGCGCGCCACGCTGAGGCACGCTAGCGCCGCCACGGCCGCTCTTAACATCGCCCCGTCTGAAATGTTCATTTTATTGCAATCAGTAGCTAATACCTTACCGTTTATGATCACTTAAGAAAACTATAATATATAGTTTATATTTCGAATGCTGTTTATCTTTTCGTTCGCTTTCTAACTCAACGTTAGTATATTAGTAACGCTTTCGGTTTTCCTTACTTTCATTCCTATTATCCTTTTGACCGCTTCAAATGTTGAAGTCTTTTCACTCTTTTCTTAGTGCTTGCCTGTTTTACGTTTTTAGTTGTAACATGCGTTGATAATTCAGTCAATTGGCTCATTTGCTTAGAATAGATCACAAAACATCAGAATTTACTTCACATTTGCTTTTAATTTCATGTAAAAAAAGTTTATTTTGGTCACTATAGTGATGAAATGAGTGATTGCATTAACATATTAGTGCGTAGTTCAACAGTTGTTAGTGCATAACGACATTTTGTAAACACGCTTCCTTCGCAGTTTTGGCAACGATTCAAAATTGTCCTTTGTTGACTCCAAAGGATTTATGTGAAATGACTCTGAGACAATGTGTAACTACAGTTTATGAGCATTTTAACTCTTACTTAGGTTTTAACGTGCAGGGAAATTATTTGTCATAGTTTATAGTTTTAATATGTTCTCAAAATTTTTAAAAGAACGGAAAAGAGTATGTTTTCAAGAAAATGGTTAAGGAAAGAAATGAAAATACAATAATATAACGTTTTCTCGTATTGTAACAAGCCGAGGTGCACATAAAATGCATCGTGCGAGACATTTCTCAGGCTGCGAACGACCGCTTATTTCTAGATAGTCTAACCGCAGATATAAATTTAAACATCCTCATGTGTATCTGGCACGGAGATGGCCCACTTATTCAAATGTTCTGATTGAGTCACCAGTAATAACGTTCGATCCCGTCCCCGTTTTGTGGATCAATTAAATACAGTAATTTGCATGATGAATGAGATTCATACAAAAACTAAATTATAAGGCTAGGGTAAAGTTTTTAAATCATAGTTTTTAATATTACCAGTAAATTAATTTAACTTCTATCATAAATAAATATTGCAATTTGAACAAAAATAAAAGACGTGTTATTTATGTCTTGAACTAAATATAATATGACAGTGCAAATCGCAAGGAACTCAAAGGTGAACGCGAACAATGAACCGCGGCGCGGCGCGGCGTAATCAAGGGCTAGGGCAGGAAGACTGCACAATTACAGCGCGACCGCGCCGCAGACCACACGACACTCGCCGCTCGCCGCTCGCCACTTTGCGGTTCACATCTACCCTTTACCCATCATTGTCAATATCTTGAAATCATAATTATACTCGGAATTAAAAGTTCCATTTCCGTCTTTTTTAATTCTATCAAAACAGTTCAAGATGAAAGTTAACCTACTAATGATACGTTCCTAACGATGTGTAATGTTGCATTTAAAAAAGTAAAAAACGAAATGGCAGATAAACCAAAAGCAACAACGTGTGTGCAACCGACAGGTCAAGTAATTAACCAAGAACGATGATGGATGAATATGAATATATGACAGCAATTAATTAAAGGGAAAACGAAAACGCCGACCATTTATTTCTTCGACGTTAAGCCAAACATCGAGATACCATTCTGACTTTGGAAATAACACATCGACGAGAAAATTTAAATTACGATCTTATTAGCACTTCTCTTTTATGTCTTAAATTATCGTGTTTAAGATTGTTTGAGCCTTTTGTTTACGTACAGATTTAATTAAAAACGAAACTTTTCAGGTTAAAGATTTCGTCAAAGTTAAAGATATTCTCTTAACGTATCATGGATATTGGATTTACACAGAGGTTTTCAAACTGGGTCACTTCAGCTCGCAGTCGCAGTGTCTTCGATCACCAAATATTTAACTATCTCTATAAAGCGTTTACGAGTCTCCTCTAGACATCAATAGAGTCCCGGAAGGAAAACAAGCCTTTATCTCGATCACAGGCCGTCTGCGTGGGGCGCGGGCGGTGCGCGTGTCGATACGCATTGTTTATTCCGTCGTCGATGCGATGTACGGCAGGTGTGCTCGTCCCGCTCTTTGCATCTATTTATTTGCATTCCTGCGCAATTCTCTGACTCCGCCTCGTGGGATTATGATTTTCAACGCACGCTTACACGCTACCCCGGGGTCAACTAATCGTCCGCCCCGAGATGCCTCGTTGTGTAATCCTCCTGCCGGCTCGCATTGTCACGGCTGTCACGCTCCTCGATTACATCTTTTGTAGACATCTCCGGACTTGTTTCTCGATCATTGAACGTGTGAACGGTTTAAACGGCGTCTGGAGGAGGCGGGCTAAAAGTAGCCCTGTCTGTTAATGTTTCTTTTATATTAAAGGTATACCCAGAGTGTATTTTCGGTTTGCGGTATCGGCTGCCGTCACGTAGTCGTACTGATTTCGGTAACCAACGCGATTCGTCACGGCCCGACCCCGTGCCTTCAGATGCGTATCACTCTTAATTGAACTTCGATTACATCGACGCTTTTACACGTGTCGTGTCAGATTTAGTAACTTGATAGACGACAGCTAAACAATCTGTTGAATTTTTAATGTCGTCTTGATAATTTAGTCTGATGGAGATTTATATTTATTCGGGCTATTTAAAAAGTTTACGACCGATGAACAACACTTCAATTCAGTTTCTGTTCATTCGTTTTGTTAAGACTCGTGAGATATGTCACAGAATCGCGTAGTTACATTGTTAAGTGAAATTTAACGTTTGTAGACTCTTATTACTTTTTTGTTCTTATTTTATGCCTGGAAGCAATCAAATATTCAGAAAGGGAAAGGAATGTTCATATTGGGAGCACATCGACCTCACTGCACTTGAAACTTGCAAGGCGAGTCTGGCCTGGGTGCGGTTTTTTACGAAAGAAAAAGTTAAAATGATATTGGCATGTTTTGAATTTTCGTTGTTGTCCTCACAATTAAAAAAATCTTAAGTGTCGAGTTAACGCACATTTCCTGATGGTAATATAATTTATTAATGTTTGTAGATAGTGAAATTGCTGGACGGAAGTGTAATGCAATTTACAGTCGAGTTGTCAAAGTTCAGTGGAACTGGCAGCAAGCCAATGCGGCTACAGACCACTTCCAGGTGCTAAAGCATTTCGATTGCCTTTTATTGGAACATCGGTTTACATTACGATTTAATTAGTAGCAAAGGATGAAGCGTCTACATGCTTATTACTAGAAGCTGTAAATACTTTGACATTTCCTACAGAAATGAGATATTATTAAAAATCAAGACAATTTATAGGTATTATTAGTGTTAGTAGGTATTCAGATTATTTAGGTCGTGTTTAACGTAACGAATTGTTTTTTCTTGTCTAATACATATATTCCTAATGTCACGTCCGCTTTGTTTGTGTAGCCTCACCTCCCCTGTCCGACTCGATGCTCAAGCAATTTATTTTCTACTTTGCGGACGTTTGGTCGCGGCGCGAGCGGTGAAAATTAATCTGAGTTTTTCTTGTCGAGTCATGCGGCTTCCGTTGTTAAATAAAAATGTAGGAACGGAAGATGGTTGAATGTTCTTTTTTCCTTTTGTGTATTTAACTACACGATACGTCAGACGGCTACAAAAGCGATCATTCGATGCCACAACGGATCTTTGACATTGTGTTCGTCCATTGGCTATCTACATATTTTTAGTGACGAAACATTTTGTGTACAATGTATTCAATTTAAACGAATGTTGCATACATTCAATCGTTAAAAGATTATTGACGGACGCCATAGACTATTATGAATTTATTGTTGCTAGTGATTACTGGTGATGCTCGGCCGAACCAATATTTGTTGCGCATTCAACGTTCCCTATCTAGAGACGGCACTAAACTTATATGAATGATGTCGAGTATTATGTAACGCACACAGTCAGGACGCGGTAATCCGCGGAGAGCCCAACCCACCGCTCTACTGACCGAAGATGTAATAAAGATAAATAGCCGATTAAGTCGCACGGCCATATGTAAGTCCTCCGAGTCTAGCATTAACATCATAATAGTGTTCTTAGCTACGTCGTTGACTATCAATGATTCAGAAGGGGGTCAATGTGCCGCGTCTGCGGTTCTGAGGATTTGTATAACGTGGATTAATTGATTGAAAGTAATTTAACGTAACGCTTCCGACATCGTTCAATTACCGCACTCACTCAAAGGACTGCACATGAAGAGCGGCTCAGTTATCTCTGCTATAATTAGGGCGTACGTAAATTAGTGTTCCGTAACACGGCAGTAGATAGTATTCCGTTGTTTCAACGTGTTTGTTTGCAGTTACAGCGTAATCATCTTTTTGTGTACTTGTAGTGTCGACGGAGGTTACCTCTTTTACGCATACTCTTCGCAAAATATAGTCGCTCTGTAATCGGCGCTTTCTATCAACTCGTGAGTCAGCATTACAAATATTTTATAATTGATGTCGCATTCTTAATGCAACTTTAACACGATATTTTAACTAGATAATTATAGCTTTCGGCCACGAACTTTATTTTTATCGCCTACTGCTAATTAACGTTCATCTAAGGGCGGTTTTAAAAAGCTCTTTAGAGCACGATCTGTCACCGTTGCCTAACTATAAGATGAAACGCCTGACATATATGTTAGCAGACCCACTATCAGGCTTGTCGTACTAATGATGACTTATAATAATGTGAATTAAAAATGGAGTTGTAGCTATATATGGTTCGTTTGCTTGTAGCATAGCTATTCAAAAGTGTGCTGATATAATAAAGATAGCGAGGATTGTTCCTGGATGCCGTTATCAGCTCGCGTAAGGTCGTGTCACCTTTCGTCCTCCTTTCGCATCTCGCGAAGTTGAATCACCGTTCAAATGTAAATTGACGCAAATCAGGTTCTTATCAGTTGTCCGATCACGTTTCACTTGCAACAGTCTATTCAATAATGTACGGTGCGGTTGACATTGCGAATATGCAATGGGCGGTGAAAAATGGTCGTTCGAAATTTGAAACTATAGGCGTGACTCAATGTGAATACAATGAGATAACTGCGCACATTCGAGCGGCAAACTTTTAATAATAATTTTGTATTGTAGTGAAATATAATGACACATAGTCTTATGACTCACACAAGGTGCCCGGCTACCTGCTTAAATATATGTTGATATTAAAATACAAGAAGATTTTTTTTACAGTTCTGCAACATTTTAACTTCTCTATATTTATATGTTTGACTTGAAATTGAAATACAGGTGTCTGTTACTTATTATTCACCCATCTAATAAAATGAATTAGATGACTCATTTTTTTTTAATCAAGGAATTTTAATAGTGTTGCGTTTTTAAAAGGATTCGTTTTATTTATAGATATGTGACAAACACGGTAGTGAATGCACTACCGTGTTTGTTTTAAACATATCCAAACATTAAATAAACATCATTAATGAATTGTGGCAGTTATAAGATTAATATTTTTTACGTGTTTCTAAACGCGGTTTCGAAAGTTAAATCGAAAGATATTTTACATTTGTTGAAGCAATTTTACAACTTTACCTCAAACTTCAACTCTCATGTTCCACTTATATGACTATATGTAAAATGAGTGTATAGAGTAGTTTAATTTATGCAATAGTTTTATTTGTATCAATAATAATAGTTCGATTAAATTATGATCGAAGTAGATATAGAAGCGGGTATGAATTACATCAGGTATGTAAGTGGGTTACGGCGAGTGGTAGACGGCGCGGCGGCCACCGCCCGCGCAGTCGCCCAGCCCTCGATGCGACCCGCAAGGAATTTAACGCATCTGGCTGACACATAACTATAAATATATTTTATTATGATGCCAAAAGACGACCTAGTAACCCTTTAATAGAAAAGCTAGTTACGTTGCTGGTGTCATTGTTAGCATCGAAAAAGCATTTTTAAGCTCCAATTGTGTTTTAATGAAAGATTCTACAAGTTTGAAGTTTCTAATTTTATAAAATCTAAGAAATTTCTATAATTTTGCAAGTGAGGTAAGGTGGTCCTAAATGCATGTTTGAGTGCAGGAGTTAACAAATCTTACTTTCTTCATATCGAAATATATAGAAGAAAGAAACAATTAAACAAACAAATGTAGTTACTGAATAATATATCTGAAAAATAGTGTAAACAACTATTCAGTTTCACCAACATCATGTTTCTTTCTCGCCTCTTCATTTGGAAAGCTAATAATTCGTTAACTGTACTTAAGTACTTGTGCGATAACTCTTTTCACTTGTCCGTATAGGGAGCGAGCTGACGTTTAGTACCCGGTGGCAAAACAAAGGCGATTGTCTAATGGACATGTGTTAGACGAACCTCTAAAAAGCCTCTTTGAAAGTTGTTAAGGGCCGTGTAAAGCGCAGTTATTTTGAGAGTCGTTACTGTGATTAGATTTAGGGTATCTTTAAAAAATATAGTCAGTCGTTTTATGTACGTTTTATTTTTAAGTGTAATAGATTTTAAAGAAAGTTTGGTATTTTTGCAATTGAGAATATAAAATTTATTTATGATTTTTGTCGACTTTGGAATTCTAAATAAAACGGTTGATCTTTTAAATAGAAAAAAATATAGTTTTTGCCTCTTTTAGTTTAAAAAAGCATCTCATGACTAATTTAATCAAAAATTCTATGCAAAATCTTTAATTACATTTGATGACTGCAGTAAATATCCGCATTCAAAAGTGAAATGTACATTTTTTTGTACTTGTTTTAATTTTCTGTTGTAATACAAAAAGCATTTTAAATGTTGTTACAGCCATTGTATCTATTTTGAGTCTAATAAAAATAACAGGCCACCGAACTGTTACACTGCTGTAACAGATTGTCTTTAAATACTTTTGAATTACAATTACGAAGAATTACAAAAAGAAATAAAATAGGATTTAGAACATTATTAGTATCAAAATGCGCTTCCCATTTGCTAAATGCCGATTGTTTTAAATTACAGTATGAATAAAATCAACTATCGTTAATATCACTGTATTGATAGCTTTTAATATATCCTGTAATTTTCCGATATTTTTTAAGGATATATCTATCCTTATGTCCTATTTAATATTCTTAGTAATTTTTTCTTGCTAACCGTCTCAGTTGCGAAGTGAAATTGTTTCAACTTTGTAATAAAAATTGAAAGCATCAACAACATTGTTGTTGAAAGATTAGGCGCTAAATATTTTTATTGAAGTCTCAGACTATGTTTATGATCCGAGGTGATTTTAGATTTACGATCCCTCGCGTTTTAACTTTTTAAACCTTTTGTTCGGAATAAATTGAGGCCCGAGTATGATTATAATTTTCAGAATTGATTTTATTAGTCTGAGTGGCCGCATAAAATACAGAATGCATCCGTTTTAGTTTAGGGTTTTATATCGTCTTTGAGACCACCTCTGAAATAACCCTTTTAGACGCTCAATTATATCGTTTTTTTTTTTGTTATTGCGTGACTTTCACTATTAAGTATTACCGACACGTAATTTATGCTGTGATAAAATGAGTATTTTTTTATAATTATATAGTTTACAGTCCACGTCAACCACAACACACGAGATTTGACTAAACACCAAAATAATAATTGGACTAAAAGTTTTAATGGACACCAAAAACGACCATAAGTTGCGTAAGCGGCGCCGCGGGCTTATATGTTATTACTTAATATTAGACCTATTAACGTTATAATCATCTTTAGATTGTTTAATATTCAAAAATATGATAAATGGTTGTTTAATAACATAATCTTCTAACATTTTCGATTAAGCTGTAAATATAATCGATAAAATTGTATAGTAAACGTTACAAACAGTGATTAATATTAATTTTGATTAGTCTAAAACGCTGTTGCCCACCGAAACCGGTATGAAAAGTAACCGCGCACGTGTGGAGACGATGACAAAATAAATACGATGGTGGCGTAGTTTATCTCGTTATCAAATGGTTTGAAACGCGGCTTAGCGTCCCGGAGAACGACCGCTTTGAATTGTGCAATGTTGGGAGTGCATATCTGAGCCGTGCCTGCTGCAATCTGACGTCGCGCACGCCGCTACCAGCCCTCTAATCCAATAACTATCTGTCCTACAATACATATTAGTTTAATTCGCTCGTGCCCGTTTTGTCTTGTCTCGATACTTTTTAAACTGATACATTCCTAAGAGTAGCATCATCGCATGCGCTGTGCACGCATTCGCTGACGTTGTACCGCCGACGGCAGTTTTCGTAATTTCGCGATAAATCAGGTTCCACTTAATGTCGCGGTTGATTTCAAATATGAGTGATGTCATTATTTACTCTTTGAGCGAGGTAATAGTGTCGGCATAGAAAGGAGACTGAATCATAGAATAAGTTTGGAGCCGCGAGTGTGTCGGGAGGTCAACACTCGTCAAGGGTTCAACGTCTCCGTCACTAAATGTTTCCTGCTACTAGAATACCTTTTAAACAATAAACCATAAAAGATAATACAAAAAGACGATGATGTATTCCAAAATTTAAGTGGCACGAATTCCGACAGGACATAAGCTCTTTGGAATGCTTGGTATTTTAAAATACATCTAATTTCGAGAATCGTTATCTCGAATTGGGATTGTAAAAGTTGACAGGACATGTATAATATTTAAATGTGTGGCGAAACTAAACCGACCTAAGGTTCTTTTAGCAATTTATTTCTTTTGCTTCTTAATATGGAAACCTGTGTAGTTTTTGAATACATATTACGTTGACCTCATTTATACATATAACTATGCTAAATATCGATAGCAAAAGCCTCTAAAATTGCTTTTACAACTTTTGTTCTCCGCATTTATAACTTTTTTATTATTTGTTAATGTCATTTATTAAACAAAAACAATATCAAGTTTATAGGTACGATGGTAAAATTATTGTATAGAAGATAAAAAATAAGGTTTCCGTATTATTTCCCAATAATTAACGTAAAACATTTTTTTTGTTTAGAAAAAATATTTAAAGTATGCGATCCAGGCAGCTAGATGTAGCGTAGCTTTCCGGCTACGTTATTTATCTCGTACGCAAGCAAACCGGCTCCGCGGTGACATTATCTCAATTACAATATTAGCATGATGATCTGCTTTGAATAAATATTAAGTAACAGATAGTGGACGGAATTTCGCGTTTCAAATGCCGCCTATTTTGATAATAACAGAAGTCTAGAAGGTCATTTTATCATTATTTTTTCTCTGCTAGTGATCTTTTTCCAGACTTTGTAGACTACGAACGTTATTAATTAATTTATAGTTAGTATTTTTATTTATGTCATCAATGTATTGTCAAAAACGTTTTGCAAAGCTCCTTATTATGCTACTGTTACACATGAATAATTTCTATGTAACATAATGTAGACCCAGATTTTACGGCCGGCTAGAGTCAATATGACATTGATAACAATTCATAGCTCTACCCGTTATTGTATTTCAAACTTGTCTTCCATTAAAATTGTATATGTAGAAACCATGTAGTGTGGTTAAATGACATTAGTGTTTTGGCTAACAACATTCAGGAATTGAGGAAATATTGGTTTTAAAATAATTTATTTAAAAGAGACACCGCTTAATAATGAAGAAGTGGTTAAGTGGTACAAATTGGAGGTTCTCATTAAATCAATAAATTAATGATGTCGCGACGCTATCTATTGCCGCCGCGCACTCAATTTGTTACGAAACCTTGATCCGCAGATTGATGATTTCGCCTTCGACTCATGTGTCCAAAACGAGAAGAATAACTCAAAGCAGCAATCGTGTCAACAATTTTTGTACTTAAGGCGTGGGATTGTGCAGTTTTGAAACTTAATTCGTAGTGTTTATCTATAGGTTTGTCTAAACACAATTCGTACCTTCGATTTTCTTGTCCGGTCCGAAGAGGCGGGGTTACGAAATGTTACCACTGCCAATACTTTCTCTCGTCTTGCAAACCGACGTACACAGGAAGTTAAGATAACAATAGACTCTCACGAAACCCTTTAATGTGCCATAGTTTTAATCGATTAGCACCCAGCCATTCCAGTCTCAAATGCAAGATTATCAGCTACTATAAAATTCGTTTGCCAACTGGTTTTGCAACTTCGGGACGTACGTTCGACTAGTTGTGTTCGAGGCTGCGTTGCGGAGGTATTTAAGATACATAGCACACTGTTCATGTAATAGTCAATTCGAATACCAACAAGTGGAAACCACTTTTTTTAACTTCACCATGTCACACACAATAAAATTCCTTGTATGATTTTTACTTCTGTCAATGTCACTTATAACAAGTGATTTCTATTCTACATAAAAAACTCATTCGTATTTAAATTGTTGAATTGACATTGATGTTTGGTATGTTTCGATGGAACCTATAACATACGTTAACAGCATTTCTTATTCATCGACACGGTACGTGATCGACAATCTTGAGAGAGAAGCGTTTTGATGGTTTATACAGCTTAAAATATTTGTCGTGATGTTCGGAGAATTATCTGTCTCGGCGACGATGGCAGACGCACCAGAAGCGGTGTTTGCGGCGAGCAAATACGACGCACTTGTGTCAGACGGGAGCATCACCGGCGACTAGTGTTTGTATACGTTGACATGCATACCTCCAAATTTAAAACAGACCCTTGAAAAGCTTGATATAACAACGCCACAAACAACTCCCGCCATTTTCCCATTTTGGGTTTCATTAGTTTTTTTTTTAACATATTCAAAATTGTTATAAGTTTCTAATCTCATTTGATCTAGTAATTGCCGTAGTATTACAATGGTCAAGTGTAGTACATAGATTCTGAATCGAATTACAAGTCCTACGTAAGTGCAGCAGCGTAGCTGAGAACTGGAAAATAACCCTTACACGCTTATTTACGCACACGTTTAACGAGCGAAGAATTTCTGGTAAAGTAGATTATAGCGAATATGTTTTACAAAAATGTATTGTTTTTCGAATACATTGACATTCAACTACGTATTAATTTCAGAACGCAAGCCTGCGTTTCTGTAGAGGGAAGTAAAGCTTCGAGTCTGTAAGTTATAGGATGCAATTGATTACGAATAGCGGGCGCGCGGTCGTTCCAGCGAATGACTCTAAATAATGCTTGGCGGTTATGCGGCAGTTTACTCTTAACAGATGAATCGAACGTTGGCTTGCGAGGGACTCACTTAGCTGTACCTCGAAGCGAGCTAAGCGCACGGCTAGTACTTGATATTGATCGTAAAATATAACTCATAACGCATGAATTCAATTAATGATTCCGGATACATTAGATTTTTAGTACTGAAGGTTTTCCTTTAACAGTTTCCTTGACCGAATGACATCATCGTGACTGGTAACGAGTGTTTGCTCTCACGGTGCCCTTCACCCAAAAGCTTTTCCCACGTCGTGGCGCAACGGCAGAGCCGCACTTTAACTAGCTTTCAGGACTCGGTGACCAATTATTACAGTCGGTTTATGTTCCCCGATTACGATGTCCAGTGCATCGCGCTTCGCTTTAACGTATGACAGGTCGTTAATGCATCGATTTATGCTTTCAATCGACCGTTCATTCGTCGCCTCCGTGAGGCGCTCTAATCATCGATTATCAACAGGGTCCTTAAAATGCTAATGTAATGCTAACGAGGCGCTCGTTTACAAGGAACCGGGTGTAACCACCTACATAATGTTACTGTTACCTCGTATTATTCATGGGTGTCCTTTGAGCTCCAGCGAGCGACGCGCTAACATTTTTTCAATTCAATATCAGAAGTCTTTTCGTATTCCGAACGCATATGAATCGCTTGTAGGTTTCGAATTTGGCTAAAAACTGGTTGCTATTACACGTATACATATCTCGAGGTATTCTCATTCATAAAGTGTTGACTCTACAAGAATACAGGATCATTATAAGTGATGCACCTATTCAAATATTTACCGACATCGCGCTATGAATGGCAGACTGATGTATTGATAAAAATATGAGGTTCGAGGAACGTCCCTTTTCCGTTCTGACGACTTTATTGCAGACCTTGTATTTAATTACCTACATACCTTGCCTGGTTATCCTTCTTACTCTTATTTTTATTCTACCGCATACATTTGTCGTTTTATTTTTTTTACAAATGTCAATGGGTTCATTAGTATTTTATACAGCATGGACAGATTGATATACGAATTTAATATTAATCCGTTTAAAGAAAATAAAAAATAGGTTGTATTATAAATAGCAATTAAACGTAATTTTCTCCCGGTAAAATACAACTATTCTACATTATGTGTACATTAAATTGTAACAAGTGCGGGTTAATAAATTACCATATAATAAAGACGTTGTCTGAGAATTAAAATTAGTAGCTTTAAACATGAAGCTTTTTGTTTTAAATTCTGTGTGTGATTCTGTCGAATTTTTCTTTTATTCTTAGACACACGACTAATTAAAATCGAACGTAGAATTTTGCGGAATAGAAAACGTGTATTATTACCCAAATTTTGATGTTATCTTAACATTTTACGTGTTTGTAGTACACATTTTCCATATCGTTTAAGTACGAGTAAATAGCCTTACATAAATATTCGCGCTTCGGATGTGCATATTGAGCGATAAGATAATTGACTTACCGTGTTAGCGTTGATCCTGGCAATGGTTTGAGGATTGTTTTTGATCACAAACACTGAACTTTCACTGTGTTATCGCGTGTGGTGCCCGCGAGTCGCTATGTGCGCGCGGAGGTGCGACAGGTGCGCTCGCCGCAGCATCCGCGACGGCTCTGCGTGTTTGTGCTGCGCGCGCGCCGGACTCAGCCACGCCTCTTGCGTACGCGCACCTCCCCTCCTCACTTTCCGCCACTGAAGCCTTTGATTTTCAGAAGTTTTCCAACCTATTGTTTAGTATCTTTCACCTTATTTACTATTTTTAGTTTGGTTTAAGCAACTCTCGCAACGAAAGTTATTATTGACAAGTAACACGTTAGCGTACTAATCGATCTTTGCGGGAAAATAATATCTGACGGACGATTTTTTGTATATGATTGGTATGAATTTAATTTATATATTATTAACATCAAATAATAGTGTTATTATAGTTATTATATTGTACCCCTGTATGGTTATTCTATACCTTTCAATTGCAATTACCTATTTTCACATTCAATCTATGAATGTTACACTATTCACAATGAACTTATTGTATACTGAAGAACAATAAATCAATGTAGGAATATGTGTATTTTATAAATATGAGACATAAGCTGTAAAAGATAAAGTTATTATTTCCATCATTTCCTGTTGACTTTACACGAGCGTAAATTCTTTACTTAATAATTACTTTAGTTAATCAAGTTACGTATTTGACGAGTCCATAACAAGTCCTTTATACATACATATATCAAGGCTAATGTTTTAGATGCACATTCATTTTATTATGTTGAATATCTCCGCGTACTGTTTACAGTCGATAGATTTCTAAGAACACTATCTAAGTAGCGACCGTAAAGTGCGGCATTCACTGCGCGCTGAATCTTATTGAAGCGACCGAGAAAGCACGCTCTTTTCACCATAAATTCTGTAGTGATTTCTACTAATCGATTTCATTGATTGGATGCTTATTTATAAAATATTACCCTCTCTGGCCAGTTTATCGGTATAATGTGATTAGTCGTTATTTTGTATTAAAATTGTTAGTTCTGCTGGATATTTCGATCAGAGAAGGTTTAAACTTAGAAGGTCGTTTCTTAGTGCTCATTAACTTTACTACAAGAAGGTGCATTTTAAAAAGGATCCTACGTTAATTTAGTCGTTTTCTTTAGGCACGATCAAATTTGCCAATATGACGGCACAGCACTATTACAACTGACGCGAGTTCGTTCAAAACGGCCCTAGTCATTAATAATAAACTATCCTAACATCATCGATCATTTCAATCAATATTGGTACTTTTCTATTGCTACTCTCAGTTACATAAATGAACTTTCTCCCCAATCGATTGCATGTTGCGAACATAAGTACACTCTTAAATGAACCTCCGCCAAGAGTCAAAGTCAATTTCTCAACCGTACCTGTGTGGTACAATCTGCCTACAAAATGAGAACATGGTAATTTGCATTGCGACGTCCAACAGAGGCGGTGCCCCCTCGATGATGTATTACTCTATTCGGGATTCAACTTACTTTATAATAATAAACATATTCATCAAGTAGACTAAAGATATATTATCCAGCTTTTTATCATTTGCATTAAAACGAACGTTTTTTGTAAGCAGAACCACCCAGTAGGTTTGAATCTGTTGGTTTAATTTTTCTTTTCAATAAGATTTAATTTCAATTTCACAGACACAAGTTGTTTTCCACATCATGCAAATAAAATGCATAACTTTTTTTTGTATGTGAATAACCGTTGTGATTGTACAACCAACGGAATCGCTGTTACATATCAAAACTTTTTTTATCGATAGTATTTACAAATGGTAACAGTTATTTATCATCATTCAGTTCGCAGATTAGTGATTAAGTAATGTACAATAACAGATTCGTTTCACTTTTATTGACATAGATAATAAACGATTATATCATACCATCATTCTTTTAGATATATCGTGTTCAATTGTTAATATTTATTTTAAAACTATAACACTAACATGTTCTCAGTAGGACCTCAAGCTTAATTGATACAAAACTGGGCGAATTTATTATTGACCTGTAAACGTCAAGTTTTTTAAGTTCATTAACAAGCTTGTAACACGATGTGTGACGAAGCTGACAACATAAATATGTTAGCTTCTGTCGTACGCCGACAGCAACCTGCCTGCAGCTACTTGTGGCGTGATCCTGTCAGTACCGCAATTAGCCAATTACAATTTTCGATTACCGCAGAGCGTGTCGGTGCAGAGCGGCAGTCGAGCCGCCGCATACCGACAGGTTTTGTGGGTTTTACTTGACGGCGTCCGCGGCCGAAGGGTCGCTATCCGGGTGGCCAGCCTTCAACTCCCAAGGTCCGACCCGTATACATCGCCATTATTGTTAATGCGTCTTGACATTTGAGATAAAGAATTAATATTAAAAAATCGTTATTTAAACATAGGAACCGTACTGCCAGTCGTGTGCCCATCGCTAGACGGCGTCATTCAAATATATTTGATAATGATTTAACTGACTTGAATGAAATATCGATTCACGAGAAAGCTTGGACCTGACAGGAGCTATCAAAACCAAAGGTCAAACGTATTGTAATGATATCATAACATATCGATTCATATGTACTTTAAGTAAACTTGATTTTATGCGTATGCGTTTATCATTCGAGTGGTTAGCCCTGTATATGACACATATTTTTTCTACAAAGTGCCAACAAATTGAAATAAACTAAATGTACATGTTTTTGAGAAGGTGTCGTACTACTAATCCAATTTAGACATCACAGGCATTTTGAAGCCCATACAACCGAAATTAGCAGAAAGATGTTTTACGACAACACGTGAAGTCGCTTTAACTTCAGAGACGATTTAAATGCAAATCACTTTGTTGGTACAAATTACAGGAAACAGAATAGCATTAAGTTGGAAGTTTACACCACAGCTAGTTTTTACACCTACAATCATATCAATAAGATTAATCGCCACCTACGGTTTAAAGGCTTTCCGAATGGTGATTTTAACTTAATCTTTTGTCGTTAAAGTAAAATTGATTGGCTTATAATATGTTTTTTTGTCAATTACTAATTGCATAACTGTTTGGGTCCCGTAATAAATGATACATGTTCTCTTGCTGTTTAGTTTTTGTAAACAAATTTCTCTAAGTCACCACTGTAATATCCAAAAACAAAATGTCGCAAAAGCTATTTAGTTTTGAATGTTTGACAACAGTTAATCTTGTAACATTGACAAGTGTTTTAGGATTTTTTGTAACTGAATTGAACATTTTATTACCATTAAAATAATTATTTGCGGTTGCTTTACCTTACTACACGACGATAATTAAATAAAATTAACAAACACGATGTGAAAATGATGATGTCTATCGCGGTATTAAATTAGACTTTATTTCAACTAATTATGCAGACATTAAATATCACACCGCTTGACATTGGTCATTTAAATAATGTTGTCTGATGTTTTTAAGTGGTCAACGTGAATTATTTTGTCATTAGGACCGGCGCCGCCTCATAAATAATTTTCTATTTTTTTCTAATAGCAAAACGTAACATTAAATCCATTACAGGAAAAACGAACGAGTTAATAAACGTGAATATTCTTTTTTGTCTCGTTTTTGTGTGATTTTGCAGCCTTATAGGCCGGGTTTTACTCTATTTTACCATACATGATGCGGGGAAGGACATCTGTTCACCTAGATTTTCACTTCAGTACTATTCCGAGCGTACGAATGTACATTTATTAGCTGTAAATGGTCGTCAATAAATTGAACCGGCGTTTCGCTACTGCGTCGTTTGTTTCAATAGTAGAAGTCGTGTCAGCTGCACCCAACGAGTGACACAGATGGGGCCAACTTGCTTGGCATAAAGTGTAGGGCTGAAGGAAAGTATTTTCGTCGTTATGGATGCTTATAAAACATGATACATTATTACCACGACAATTACGGTACATTAACCAGCCTTAAAGTTGCAGTCCAGATTATATGTTTCAAAAGTTTGCTGGAAAATTATTATTTAGAGAGATTCATAGAACAGTGCAGTTTGCTAGTCTTGTCTCGATGTATTGGTATCGCATTGAAATGTGCAAATTATACTCGTAAGTTGCAGTGATTTGCCTTCCTACACCTTTATGTATTTGTCTGTCATTAAGTGCGATAAAATTTATTTATGACACTTAATTAAAGCAATTACAATAGTTAACATTGAATTGCAATTGCAACACAGTGTGATGTGTTTGTTTCCTTCAAAGATAGACTTTTGTAACTTTTTTGTAACTTGTTAGTGCTTAATTTAGTAGCAGATAATTTTATTCGACGTACATACCTTGTATCATTTACAAAAGGTGACGTGAGATATCTTGACTTTAGTTGAAACAAATAATGGAATTTTAAATGCTGCAGGTTTTCTTCCCTGCACTTCAACTTCTTACACCATATATCCGCCTTCTGTAATTAAATGACATAAAACGTATTCACGGCGATTATATCAATTGCAATAATTTGTTTTTACCGTAAGAGAAAATATGTAATATACTTTTAATATTTATATTAGTCATGCTGCGTTTGTGTTCCCAATCGTTTGGAATTATTCGGTAAGAAGGGTTCTGTTCACCGTATGTTTTCGTTTTACGACGCCTCTGCAATTTGTGCATTAAATTTAACTGCGTTAATTCACAGTAAGTCATATTTTATGTTATATGTATCTGCTTTTTGTTGATAAGACATCACGTTTTACGGCCTAATAAAGTAATGTTTCCTGATAGATTGAGCTCCGCTTTATTGGCGGCGTGTGTACTGAGTTGCCCGCACTGCTTATTGGCTTACGGTATTGTGTTGACTGCGGTATGTGGAGGCTCTAGAAACAAAAACAGGTTGCCGTAATACAGAAGGAGATTATTTCATTCTGTTAGTATTTGCGGGAGGGTGATTAGTTTGATTGTTGATATACTTATAAATCTGGATGAATTGCTTAATTCAATAGTACTGGGCCAATGATAGAATTCTGACTTAAGTGTCTTAATTATATTTTTCGATTATTTCCCACATCTTTACTCTTACATTAATAGTGTTTACCACTGTACCCTTCCTTAATTATGTTATTGCCTATACAATTGCAATCAGTTTTCCTATTAATACATATTGAACAATACCTGTCTATTATTTACGTAATGGACATGAATGTAATGTATGAGAATTAAAAGCAATCGTCATATTAATAAATAGATTATTTCCACTATGCGAATAATCTCAAACATGTTACATTCAATTTTTATTTCACATGTGTTTTTTTTTTATTTAGAGTAGCACTACCTTTCGCTCGCGACTCCGACCGCGTGGAATTTAAAAAAAAACAAAAGTGTGTTTTTCCAGACTATACTCTACATCTGTACCAATTTCACCCAAATCCGTTCAGGCATTTAGGCTACAAACTCCAACAAACATCCATCCATACATCTAAACTTTCGCATTTATAATATTAGTTAGATTTGACGCTTTATTACTACCGATTTATTAACTACACTTTCACTTCATGACTTTACACAAAACATTACAAAATATATATTATACTTAATAAAATCTGTTGAACTAACGTTTCACATTGATAAATACGTAATTGGATGACTGGCTAAACTGCGCTTTGAACGCATTCGTTTAAGTAACCCGCTCTCAAAATAATGCCAAACCAGTCATTGCATTAATGTAAGTGCATTTGACATCACTGATGTTTGTCACTGCAGCACTGATAGATTAAAATTGTGCCGTGTCATAAATTGTGTTGATAAGTTGTAAATCAAGTGTGACGTTGAGTATGAGGTCTCGTTGAATGCGGCCGCAAAAAGAAAAACGAAAGCTTTCGTTTTGTTCGCGTCCGCGCCACTGCCCCTTGATTGATGTGTTTGTTCTATTTAATTGGATTTGTGATGACGCCCAATGCTTTATTCTATTAAAGTAGCATAAATTATGACCATGGTGGTACGTGTTACGTTTCAAACAAACATATAATTTAGATGAAACATTAAACATACATTTAAATGACTTGATTAGCCTTATCGCGACTTACTTAGCTTCACTCTTTTACCGGTTTAGTTGTGTAATCGACGACAAAAAAAAAAAACGAGGAAAACGATTTGCGAATATTCGAAGGATATGAACTTCTGCTTTATGTTGTAACATCGTCGCAAAATCAAACATAAGGAAAATTGTTTGGTTTATTTATAAAGTCAACTCTACTTTTTACGATTTATGTTATTATATTATTTTATAAATAAATATTATGAAGCTATAACAATTTTTTAACAAAAGACTTAAAAAGCAATTGATTTGTCGTCTCACCATCGATCGTTGTATTGTTATTTATAAACACAATGCCATCTTAAATAATTGACTTTCACTTAAACGTAACCGATACTGTAAACTAAAGAAAATCGATTTATGACAAAACACTATTTGTGTTATTAAAAGTATGTCATGTCATCGACGTCCAATATGGCGCACAAAGCTCTGCTCTCGACTTCCATATTTGTCGTTACAACAAACGTTTAACGATTTATAATCCGTGTCGTGTCGTGTTATGTCGCCTAGCTTGATCGTTAAAGCACTTCCGACAACTTTGCGCCCATCGATTTGGAAATACGATACATCTTTTCAGTGATTGTGATTTACCCGAAATTCGATACTTTAGTTTTTGCTTGTTCTCGCTTCTCTATTATGTTTTTCTTTTCTGTCACTATTTATATTGGCGTTTTCTCTATAGTTATTTATTTTTATTGCAATAATATGAATCTATTTAAGAATTTTGTTCAACGTTTGAATTAGGGTCGGTGGACTTAAAAAAGATTATATGTTGAAATTGTTATTTTAACGGTTTTTTTTAATTAAATAAACCACATTTATGTATGAACAACAGTTGTAGATTATTGAACTTGACTGATAAACGTAGTTTTATACATTTTTAGATAAAATCTATGACTATATATCTGTCTGTTGTACTTTCAATGATTATTTTCATCCTGTATCAGCTTCGTATAACAGTTAAAATTATGGCATATGGTATTTGTAAAGAGTACGGTGCGTGTGATCCGCTGAAGCGTACGGCGGCTGTCGGTTACGACCACAAACAGCTGCAGACAAGCAAACCAGTTTCTGAAGCAGGCCCAACGAACTAGCATCAATACTCTATGATCTTTGCAACTATGCTGCTTCTGCGAAACAATCAATGCAATTAGTTCGAACAACTGTATACCTATAATATATTTCATTTGTAAATCAGATAATTTTAATGAACTCTTTCACACGTTGTACTATGGTTATTGACTATTATGTTGCAAGTAGGATTTGCATGTGTAATGAACAAAAGTTTACATGTTTACTGTGTGATTTATATAAATATCAATTTTGTATTGATTGCTTTTTATACTTTCATTAGTTTTTTGAGTACCGTCCACATTTAATTTTTAGTATGTCCGAGTATACACGCAATGCATTTAAGATATTTATGTAAACATAAAACCAACTTTTAATTTTTATTCCATACATGTTTGTTAAAATTTTTTATGATGCATTTCGAAATGTTCACTCTTGCCATGTGTTCATTAAATCAATTTGAAGACTTCATATTAGACAGGTCGGAAGGTCACAGATTCTTGGTCCGTAGACTTGCGCAGCGTGAAATAAACGGTAAACGGATAATATGAATAAACTAAATGAATGAATTTTAGATTGATTTACGTTTATAGTGGTCAACTACGTCGATACTCCATAATGCATGGTCTGCAATGCATTTGATTATTCACAAACATGTTCATTTTAGTTATAAAAAATTTCGATGCATCAAATATCTTTCGAACTCCGTAGTAAGGCCATAGAATTACAGCTGTTGCAAAGCCGTTTCCATTTCAATAAAACATAATATTCTGTAATGATAAATCCAATGAGCTTTCATCTAACTTCGGTATTTTTCAAGATTTCTAAACAATTTGATTTAACTAATTGAATTCGTGGTCATTATCCCTAGTATACGCAGATAGAGACATCAGGGTTAAAAATAAAAGAGCTAAACGGTAGTTGTACGAGTCGAAGACAACAAGTAATAAAGAACGGCGACAGATGAGATGGCTGTTGTGTGTTCGGACACGGTGCGGTGTAACGACAAGTTCCTCCGCTCCCGTGGGAACACTCGCTACTTCACTATCTCGAATTTGCGTGCTATACGCGAAGATCGATAAACCGATAGTGCCATTTGAATTCGTTGCGCCTGTCAGTTTGTCTAATAAATCTATCGCAAATTGCATATATGAATGAACACCACGGCATCGTAGTAAATATTATGCTGCTGTCGTACCATGCATCAAGTCTATATCGAGGTTAAGAAAACTCTTATTGATTCAAAGGATCTTGAATGTGGATTTGTTTGTATTTAGTTTTTATTGTAAGATATTCGTTAAATGCGCGTATCTTTCTATTAATATATATTGCGTATCTTAAATTGAGCGTGTATCGAAAGTAATTTTTTATGCACTATTACTGTGTTTCTTGTTTGTATTCTAGTATTTTTTATTTGCATAAACTCTAAGCTGAAAGTATAAAGCTTCCTGTAATAATACGTAATTATTTAACAGAAATAAAACCAGAGTTATGACTGTCATAAGGTCGGTTGCTTTATTACTAACAATTATTATTTTTAATGAGTGAACTAGTATTCATATTCCAATTGTAAATATGTTTTATTATCCTTCGATAACCAGGAAACTAATATAGTGGAGTACTAGCTGTCTGCCCGGTGTTACCTGGGTACATTATCAATTTTTCTCGAATAATATTCATTATCATTACTATGTTGCGTCTTTGTAAAAGTTTTTTTTTTAGTCATTAGCGTTCTGCTGCCTTTGTTACTCAGTTTAAACTTGTGGGGCACCTCAACTTCTTTTTTGAATCGAAACATGTTTGAAATTAATATTTTTTGTACTATAAAATTTTATCCATTCTTGAAATCTATGCCAATGTAAACGATCCTATTATTAGAATACTATGACTTAAATCTATCGTCATCTTGTATATAGATATTCATTGTACCTGTTTCAAATATAGATTGTTATCAAATAATAACAACACTATTATTGCTCTTTATTATAAAAGGCGCCATACTTTATGGCGCCGTACATGTATTACTGTAATTCTACGAAATATACTTTATTTAAAATCGTTTAGCCTTCATCATTCTTCATACTAATATTAATGTGAAACTATAGATGGATGGATGTTTGTTAGAGTTTGTAGTCCAAACGGCTAAACGGATTTCGGTGAAATTAGGTATAGATGTAGAGGATAGTCGCGGGCGAAAGCTAGTGCTTTAATAATCACTTAAAGTAATGTCAATTACATTATCAAGCATTTAAACTTGTCATACTGGACAATTTATTATTTATTTAAGTAGGTAAGAATAAATGTAACATAAAATATTAGATAATACAACATTAATTTCAAATCCTTTCAATATGTTGTTCTGTTATATTTCCATTACATTAACCTTAGCCCAGCTAATGTTATGAAGCATTATAATAAACGAACTTGTCGTTTCAATGCCCATATGGCTAGTTTATTATTTGATTTACCAAATATAGATTTTCTTCAACGTGAACCGTTTATAGAAATGAGGACTTGAATATATGTGACAGTTAAATTAATGTCTTGAACTAAATACGTATATTGGTTATTTCGTTGGAAATTTTAAAAGCGTTTACCGTAGCCTCAATTTCTGATTACTTACTCTTTCAATTTTTTTTAGTATCAATACCATGATGTTGATGGCAAAGTAGTGGACATTTTTTATCTTGTTGTAAATCCGTTTTCCTTTGTTCCTCCCACTCTATTTTTTTGACAAAAGGAATATTCAGTAAAAATAAACGCTGAACTATTTACGTATTAAATAAAAACAAACGCGAAATACGTAACAAACGAAAAACGCAATATAACATTGAAATATCCAGATTACTTATCTATACTGTTTATAATATCAAAAGTAAAAATCCTGATTTCGGTGTGATGGTGGTGGTGATGCATTTGGGTCGCTGATAACGAAAATTGCGTTAAAAAATGTCTGTCTGTCTGTCTGTACGCAAACTGCGTTTGTTCCGATCAAACTCCAAAACGAACGTCGAACGAAGTCGCTGACAACAGCTAGTCTCTAATAAACAGTGCAATTACGCATTTATACTAATTGCAGCAATCATGAGATTTATGATACGAAGATATTTTTAAACGTAAATAGCGCGACTTGTATTGCATGCATACTGTTATATATACGAAATACGAAGTGTTTGTTCACTTTATAATTATCGTAATTAATGTCGATTTGTTTTAAATACGCCTCCATGTGTCTGATTTTTTTACTTATTTCTGCTACTAAAAAGATTCAACCTTCGTATCTGTGTTTATTTATCCTGAAAAACCGTTTTTTGCTGAAATGTAATCCATTCAGAACCAATGTAATGGTTTATCTATGGAATCAAATATTTTATGTGTACGATATAAATACACAGTTTAAACTTTTGTATTTAATTTGGTATAAAAAACGGTATCTATATCTTTGTTTTTAAGCGCGAAATATTCCAAAAGTAACAAAAGTTTAAAAAGGTTTAACTAGGTCGTAAATCAACTCTGTCCATCTGCGAGGTCTCGTAAATGCCTTATGAAAGGGAAAACTTTCGTCTTGTTTTACGCGCGCTCCTCTACAGCCTGATTGAAGTGTTTGTTCTTTTTAATTCTTGTTTCATGAGCTTCAGTTTATTTCGTTTTTATGTTCCGTCTGTTGGATGCTCATTTTATTATTATTACTTTTGAATGATTATTTTGGAATGTTTAAACTGTTTTATTCTAAGTATGTTTTCGTTTCATCATCATCATCTCCCCTGCCTTATCCTACTCCCGTAGGGTCGGCGCACCGGGTTTTTGTCCTCCAAAGCACTCTGTCGTCCGTCATCTCAGTCATCACTCCCTTCTTTGTTTAATTAATTTAAATATAATAACCAATAAGTTCTTTCTAATATAATAAGAATATTTGTAGCTTTAAATATTATCTTCCAAAAATTTTAATTAATTTCAAAAAGTGTTAATTGCGTTTACCATAAAACTAAATTGGAACAATCAATTACATTGATGAACTTGACATTTTACTGTCATAATTACTGATCAATCTTCGATACCGGATTCGGAAACACTTTCGATTGGACATACAAGAAAAAAACAGCGAATTTGAATATGCATATTTTATTTGATGGAAGTCATAACTTAATGATAACTTATAGCAAAGGGCAGTCACGCTTATAATAAACATTTGCATATTTTAAAGTCAGTAAATTACTTTTATGATATTCAATGTCTCGCACTTCAAACTTAATTATTTATACGACATGGTACAAGTATGCAAAGGATAATAGAAAGGTTAACTGTAGTGTGATGAATATTTAACAAATCTATCTCCATCTCCATACTTAATGATGGGGTCTAGTACTAATGCGTGTGATCTGCCTGCACATTGTACTACGACTATACCTGTATTGTTCATGTGAGATTCTAATTCATCATTTTGTTGTCTCATATGTTTTACAATATAGCTTTTAACACTATTAATAGAATAATTAATTTGCCGAGAAAACGTTTCAAAAAAGTTTTCAACGTTTCAGGAAAACGCTTTCTAAATGTGCACATTTTGCATACTAGATAGAACGATTTACTGTATTACCGTGTTGAGCACCAAGTATTTTATCTGTTATTTCTTTTGTAATGAAATGATTCTGAAAAGGCATTAAAATAGTTAATTGCCCAATGTTTGGGGTTGAATGTAAAGCTACATTCTAGGAATCGTGATGGCGCCTGGCCGGCAGCTAAATTCGAGATTGCAATACCCTAGGATCTTTGAACTATTCGTTGTAACTATTAAAACGCTCTGTGTATAATATTCTACGAAACGTTTTCCTTGTAAAATAATCATTTATTTATACAAATACATGTACGCTACTGTTCGAATATCTCGACGAGAAATATGCTCGCTGCTGCTACAAATTTTATTAGCTTATATTTTTTAACAATTTATACAAAAGTTATCTTCTAATTTGGCTTCAGATAGATTTAAGTAATAATAGACGCAGACGCTATATGCTGTCTACCAGCCATCTCCCTTACATTTCAGTATTACTTTTTTCTAATTTCATAGCCCTCAATAAAACACTGCAATGGAATCATCATTAAAGGTAATTTTATTACTACTGTCTGCACAATTTTGCAATTTTATTCCTTCTGCCACATCCAAATAAGTCTTGGTGAACTATGCTTGGACCCGGTAATAACAAACGCCGCTCGTTAAATAGTTCTACGCTGAATCCATATAAGACGTTCAATAATTACACAGCTGTGTTAATCGAATGAATAATTCTCTATAGATCTTTAATTTAAAAATTCACCGCCCGACTATTTGCATAAATGGCATGATCAATTATTTTATTAATATTGGTTTTTATCAGTAGTAGTGACCGCTTTAACATCTTAGCACGTATGGGTCGGCACGCCCGGTGTAATACCACGACCACACAAAAGACAGGCGTAAAATGGAACCAATGCAGAGTTTCGTCTGATGAGTGTGGTGCCGGAGGCCTAGTTTAAGTCCCTTTCTCTTTACCCCCTTTTCTTTGAGAGGATGGGAAGGGGAAGTGGATTTGACGATGGAGGAGATGCATAGGAAGAGGAAATATCCTCTTTATGTGAGTCTCCTCCTCCGTCGGATAAGGGTAGGCGACACATCTGCAATCGCAGATGTCTATGGGCAGCGGCCGCTTGCTGATACCTACTGGGGAAAACTAAAACAAAGTATTATGTAATTTTTAATCGTGTTATGAATATTTTATTTTCTTTCCTTATAATGTTCTATCTAAATTTATTGTAAATATTGGTTAATTTATTTATCCTGTCTTAATTTCTTAACTAATGTTTAAACCCTTTTCTCGTATTACAAAATTATTATCAAGGCAAGCTTTTATCTACTTTAGATTAGCATTCATTAACGTTTAAGATTTGTTAATGCATGAATGCTCGGATAGATAATGGATAACATAATTCAGTCAATAAAGAAAAAGTTTCTTTATCTATGCATATAAAGTCACCTGTTTTCCAACTTTCGATGCACAATCAAATGATATAACTGGCCACAAATTAACGTGGGCTCTTGTTTACAAAGCAAACATTGTCTATGAGTGCCGGATACTTTCGTTCTTACTTTCAATTGCTGCTAAATTCATTCATAAACAATGTTACTTTAAGTACTATATTAACTACGGAAGCTCTTTAGTTTTTATCATAACAATATATCTAACCCGTGAGATAAGTATGTATGTACGACTGTACTCTTGTACATACATTGTACTACATCCTTGTAGTAAGATAATTGATGCTTCTTTTTATTACTGGATTACTAGTTACTCAATTTGATCTAGTCTTATGTTTTTACCTTCAAATGAGAGGATATTACGTGTATTTTTAAAGTCTCATTCGGGAAAAAAACCTTCTACCGCTATTAAAAGATTTGAACTTAAACTCTAACTACCCGGTTATGGTTGAAAATGTTAAAAGTTTATTTATTCCATACAAGGAAAAGGTCTTACAAAGAGCCCTGCATGGTTGCTAAGTATACTTGAGCGGATGTCCGATACGATCTCCTCGGGTCTCCAGCGCTGCCTCAAAATGTTTATTAGATATTATTATCGACAACGCTGTGCTGTTTTGCACTAATAATATATTCGAAGTAAAGATGTATTCGTGTTTTCCGTTTAATCTATCTACGCGACTTTGCATTATCTGTACATTTAATCACAACATACTTTCTTAATTGCGTCGTTTACGGTTTCACTATTCAATTGAAAAATATCTTTAAAAAGAAACCAACCAGACTTGTATGCTTTTCTCATTTCTTGTGTCACAGGATAAATAAATTATAATTCTGTAATTAATATTCAAAATCCACATTGCAATTATCAAACATGCAGACTCAAAGGATATTACAAAGCAATAGGTCCCTAGAAGACGATTTCCGAGTATGCATATCAATGTTGTTATAAAAGCTTAAGTAACAAAGCTCGCAGTTCTCATTTTAATTCGTTGCGAAATACATCCGCTGAACGTGAGCTTGTCCTGTTCATAATAGAAACTGCCAACATCTTGGTACGTTATCAGACATGCCCCCTCCCCCCTCCTACTGCAGGTAATCCAATACCAGCGTTGATTTGAATGCGTCGCATTGCAATTGCATGCCGTCATTGTAGGGAGAACTGCATCATTTTAATGTAGGGTGCCCATGCTGTAGGTAAGTTACATAGGTGTATCCTGATGTCTGTATTTATTTTTAAAACAATAACATGGAACATCGGATGAAAAACAATGAAACAGAGTACTTAAAGGTAGCTGTTGTAAAAGTAACTGTTGATTTCTTACCCTATACCTACATAGCAGGTCAATTAACAACCGTGAACATAGCAGTTGCACAGTCAAATTTCATGCAGTCTGTTTCAGTAAAAGTTACAACAAATTCGAACAGTTAGCGCTGCTGTGAATTATGATAAATACTAAAAAAAGACATCAACAATAAAGTGTTATACTATATATTTGTAATTTGTCTGAAATATTAAATTCAAGTTTAATGAATATACGAGATAGTAAAAAAAAACAAATGTTTAAATATTGTGCATATAAACTCGTGCGAACCTAGGGTAAATTAATCCCGAGATATTTAATTGACGGATGGCAAGCCGATGTAGACATTCGGAGAAACGGCAGTAGCTGCGCAGACGCGGGCCCCCAGGTGCGATCACGGACCTAGTGTCGCACGCATACTTTGCAATTCCCCTCGCTCGGCCGCCGCCGCGCAGTGCCCGTCGTGCTCGCCGTGCGCGGGAAGCGAAACATAAACAACCTAAGTATTACTCGGCGCAAGTCTAGAATAAATGTTTGCATTAGCGCGATCCGTCTCCTCTGCCATCCGTGTTGTGGTCGTTTCGTTTTCGATTGATTTACATTTTTCTATCTTAGATTTTCTTTTCTAGAACTGTTATATCTCCTAGTAAAAGTTTGTACATAATAGTAATAGATTTGTAACAATATATTTTAAGTCGATTCCTTTTAATTTTAAGCTACAAGCTTACTTAATTTGCTCTGGCTACCAATAACACTGGAGTTAGCATTATTTATACTTGAAACACTACTTTTTCATGTGCTTATATTTGCATAAATGTAATTGTGTAAAATTAAGAGTCAACAAGGCTTTCTCAGAAATAGCGTTTTCCATCTAGCCGCTTATTTGAGCGAGTGGCAATTTTGTCGAGGATGTAACCGCACGCTAGGCGCACCCCGCGGGGCCGCGCTGTCTACCACTTTACGCTCGCTGCCGATGCTATTTAACATCACACGAACTAGAATTAAATGCATGAATTGTAACCGAACTTCTATTTACAAAGTTAATTCAAAGTTACCATACATAAATAATGAACTCCAAAACCTTAATGCGACTTATCTTTCAGGATATCTTAAGAGATCTCGTTAGTCTTAATGATGCTAACCTTTAAATGGTCTTTATCGTGTATCACAAAATAAGACAAGCAGTTTGGACATTATTATATAATGTATCCGTTTAAGAATAATGAATAAATTTTCAATATATTCAGTTGGCTGTACCAATGGCCGACACTTTGTACATCAACACGTTTAATTCTGTTCAAATGTTAGGCAGAGGAGAGGAGTCGAGATAAATCTTTGGATCGTGTCCAGTGATATCGGCTGGTTGTCGATGTCGATGGTGTAGCAATAGTGATTGCTCGCTAAGGTCGGTTACTCACTAGAGTTTTCAACATTATCTCAGAGAGTAAATTTATTATTAATTAAATTAAATAATTAAATTATTATAATATCAGGGCAAGGGCTTTATTATTTTTATGTTGATTTCTTCAATAAATTTAAACTACGTAAATACTAAGTTACAAAAACTAAGTATTATCTATATTTAAAACTTCATTTCAAAATATAACTTACCTACATTTAACATAAGAAGAAATTTTTTTTACGACCATTAGTTGTATAGTTTGTTTTCTCAGCCGCACAATATTCATATTTTATCATACACCTGATTGGTGGATAGCCATCAAGCCAACAATAGAATACTCTACTCCAGTGTGTACGCAGCCTATATCATTACTACCGCGCGGCTATTGTCCTACGAAGCGTCACGCAATCTCCACATTCACCACTAAATCACGTTTTTATTTACAACTTAATGCGTCGTCGTCGTCGTCCCATCGGAATAGCAACGTGCAAACATCCACTTTACATATTACAAATTGCTTCAAATTTATAACTTTGCTAATGATTTACCAACGCTATTATAGGGTCTATTAAAGGTACCGTTTGATATGTAAACGTGTAAACATTTTTTTAAGTAATCGTTTTGGACGATCCGTTTAGTTTGTCCGTAGTTTTTTAAACTAAATGGCAGAAACAAAAATAATATAAGCTGGTCTACATTTGTAGGTAACATAGGATTTTCGATTACAAATACTAAGTTTATTTATATTTTGATTATACATTACAAATGTCTCTTTACTATGTCTTTTAGTTTCTTCACGGAGCTTGTGGTAATATAACGACAAGCGCAGCGGCGTTGTAACAACGATGTTACCATTTATTGCATACAAACGTGATCAAACATCGACACCCCGCTGCTCCCCGGTCATCGTCCGCCATGCGCAACACTATCCGAGGTCCCCGGGCGCCCGCCATTGTTCCACCTCATTAGGTCACATCGCTCCATTCACAAACCTCTTAAATCGATCAGCGATCCCCCCTAGATCGTAATCGTTCTTAAATAAATTTTATGGTAATGCATCTAATTCGGCTTTACGACAGCACCGAGTCCGATGCGATCTCGCCTGCACTTGCTTGTTGTTTGTTGCATAAGCGTCAAGTGTGGTGTGGGCGAACCTCCGGCAACTAATCGTGCCCCTTTTGATCTTAGTTTTGTGCTTTTTGTCTCGAGGGCCCGTGCTTATCGGGTGTTTTATACGTGCAGCTCGCATAGAGCCAGAAGCAATAGATTCAATGTAAGTTACGACAAGTATTACAATAGCCAATATAAGATACTGGTAAATTGTTTCTTTTTAATTCGTTTTATTAGCATTCACTTACCAGATCCTGGGAGTTCCTAACATTATAAAGTTATATTTACGAAGACCACTGACATTAACTCAACTGCGATTACTGCAATAACATAATTTGAAGTTAACCTTGTTTAAAGGAGCAAAATAAAAGACTCACGTTTTGTTTACCATTCACATGTAGATGAAAATACGGTACTCTAGATAATAACTTAATGTCTGCTGCCCTTAATGTCTTCTCATCCGCGGACAGTTAGCTCTGAGTGAAGTGTTTGCATACCGAGTGCCAACAGATGAAAAGACGCAGGACAATCGGCTCCCCGGCCGCCGCACCGCTGCCGCTGCCGCTGCGAGCACATGCAAATGAGCACTCGAGCGCTATTCAAGTCCGTCAGATGAAACAATGTGGGGCGTTACAAGACGGGCTAAACAACGAGCTCACAAGAATACCACATGAGGTTCTAACGCGTAAATACCCAATGCACGCGACCTTACAGCGCATATTAAATTCACAAGTTTCCATTTTCCATCGTTTGAATAACTTATTTGTGGATGTGTGAAAGTCGTGTACGACACGGAAACTATCCAAATATCTCTCACCGTCATAATCACCCATTTTCACATATCGCCCTGTGTGGTCGTATTAAATATGTCGAGAGTTAAAAGCTGTGGAAGACCCGACTACTAAAACGTGATACCCGGTCGTGCTGTTATACAAATGAGCGTCAAATTTCAGCTGCCCAGATGATCGGCCGCTACGAACGTCGGCGCGGAGTGTTGGAAGATTTATAGTGGTCGCTTACTATGAATAAAATTGTCGCGAGTCCGCGTGTGGCGGATGCGCGTGCCGCGCTCATATCATCCCGCTACATAAGATTCTAACCATGATAAAGGGCACGGTGAATCAATCTCGTTAAATCCGGACGTTATCGCTTCATCATCGTGAGCGCCGTACCAGGTAAAGGATTGCTTACATAGCTACTAAAAGAGACCTTTGAATTCGTAAACCATATGGTAGGAATTTAAATCTCTCGGAAACTGCTGTATACAACTTCATACAATACGGAGGCTGTTTGTCTCAATCATTCAATCTTTATACAAACGTAAGTAGGTCTTGCATCATAAAAAACAATGAATATTTTATATCAACCTTGTTGCTATGATGTTCATGTCTTAAGGTGATGAAAAAAGTGTATTTCAGAATTCAAATTTTATTTTATCAGGTCATTGACATCGATTCATGGTCCGCTTCTTATTTCGTTGTTCAGTTTCTCTATCGGTAAAAGGTTGTCTATCAAATTTATGATACAGTGCTATAAATTGAGTAAAAATAACGGCGGATACCTTTATCCCAATCAATCGTAACTTAATTAGTGAGATGAAAGCGAGCAGCTTGTCGTCTCGGTATTTAGGTGAATCGGCGGACGACGGACGTCGACTCGTGTTTTATTGCCGCCCTAATGAATTGCATTCATTGTCTCAGCATTAGCCATTAGATGTAACTGTACTTTCATTACGAGTGCTGTGATGCATACACATTAACTCAGGCCTCACGATTTGTGTAACATTTGTGTACGTCGTTACAATATTCACAATCGTTGGTTACAATACGCCCACGTTATTCGGACGGTAATGATCTTGACTCGGCGTAGGTCGTGTTTATTGGTTATCGCAACTTTTCTTTGATCAACTTGCAGCAATCTGTCGACAATAATCAATTAACTAATTCATTTTCATATATCTCATAACTAAAAGAACTAGCTTACGTAATTAGGTGTAGGTGCTTTTATGTAATAGATGTAATAATAAAGTTTGTGTAACATACCAAGTACTTTGCTATTTATAAAGTTCTATTTGGCTTTATTGCTGAAATCAATTAAATAGTAGATTATGACATAAATTTAAAATATACTTACAAATAGCTGGTATTTACCACATAAATCTGTCGACATTTATACGCATTTCATGTTTATGTTTTCGAGTATTTGCGTCTCGTGAAGATTGAAATGAAAATCTTGTGTCATTATGTTTTAACTGTTTGACTAAACCGAGCGTAAAGTGTTTACACCTAGACGAAGCACGTAATCAAATGTGTGTCAAGAATACATGTACGAGACCTAGGCAGTACTAAAAGCTATGCACTGAATAGACTCGAATTGTCGATAAGACACGAAGCTGAGCTGTAACTCTTTGAAACTGCCAACAGCGCCCTCCCGCGGACACCATCTTACGATACTTACAATTTTACATTTTACGACGTAACTTATAAAAACACAAGACGGTTAAAACAAAGGTTAAGGTTAAAAACAGACAAAATACTTGGAGAGAATATGTTATGTCATAGGAATACATTAAATTACGGCTTTTGTTACTTCTTAATGTTATGTAATAAGAATGTATTTCTGATTTTAGAGACACATTATCGGTAATTTGAATGCTCTATTGTTTAATATAATTAACAATATATAAACACAGTATGTTTAAAATCTAAAATCCATTTATTTATACGGATTTTTTTGGCGAAGTTCATTAAAAACATTTATTATAATAGATATTTTGAATGTTATTGTACGTTAGGAGACAATTACCGTCAACACGATATTTACATAACACGAACATAATGCGGCCCTTCGGCAATCAATGCCGGCATTGTGTTCCTATATTAACTATAAAAATCTGCAATGACTATGCTATTAAAATTAAATACCATTGGAAAACATTTATGGTGTCGTTACGCAACATGTTAGGTAATCATCTAAGCGTAGCAGTTAAGTATAAGGTGACCACACGTTTGTCTTTATTGTAAATTATAGCGAAAATGTATCTAACAAATTATAATTTTACAAATGCATAATAAGATTTTGTCATGGCCATAAATGTATAGATAACATGAGGACAGAAAAAGATCATAGTAATCGAAATGTAATGTTTTACGATGTGATGATTTTTGGTTTTCCACCATTACATATTAAGGCTACGGTTGTTCCTGTTTATTTCACTATTGATTTTCTTGTAAATTTTACTATAGTGTGTTACAAACAGAATGTTTGTGACCCTGTTCCTCCAGGTCTGCGGCAGTTCGTCTCCGGCACATCGTGTCGTTCGAGTTCCCCGACCCACCAGCCTGCATTGTCTCCACTCTACAGAATTTAAAATAGCGATTCTTTTCTAAAAACCTCACAAAACGTGTTTATAATATTCAACTGTTGTGTACGTTACTTGCTCTTTGTTCTTCGCCGTGCCTGTGTACTTTATAGGCCTCTTTGAAAGTTTCTTGAGTGTTTTTTGTGAGTTATTGGCATGTATAATGATACATGCCAATACACCAGACACAATAATGTATTTACAATGTAAGAATACAAACATTTGTTTATAATACAATGCATTACACCTTTGCTTAAAATTGTTTGCACTAATATTAAAGTTACTTTACTAAATTCCTGTCTTCATTTATAGAAGCAATTTTCATTGCAATAGTCGATTTTGTTACGATAAGATTAAACCCAACTGTGCTGCTCTGGCATTAAACGTATCTACGAGATATTGATTTCATTAATATATAGATAAAATTATTTACTTATTGTAACAGTAAAATCTCTTTAAACAGGGAAAGAGTGTTTCTATTTTACCACGACCAAACTATTGTCAGGTTAGAGTAACATCTTGTTAGATTAGCCATTTGTTTTAAACGACAAATTGTTGTTAGTTTTTCGTATTCAGGTGTTGTCAACGTCCTTGTCCCGGTTAATTTGGCAGCTCTTCAATCATTATTAGTTGTTCTAGTTAAAATTCATATTTAACCAACTGAGTCATCTTTACACGACACCTTTAGTATGTATTGTAACTCGTAAACTTTGAATGCACAAGCTTATGATATTCAGACAAATTACTGACACTGTAAATCATGGTTTATTCTTATATCTGTAATAACACTTGATAAACGTTTTTAGTATGCGTGATTTTATTTAGAGTATTTAACTAAATTATTCTGGCTAAAATTTTACAGACTAAAAACAAAGCTACATAGATTTTTTTTTCATGCTATCGTCGAATACCAATAACAAGTTGTAGTTGCTCGAAGCGAATCTTTAACAGTCGAAGGGACAATCCGTGGACACGATAGAAAGTTAAAAATCATTTTAATAAGTACATTTCAAATAGTCTTAGGCTCTTTTCATTTTATTTGTATGGTTTTCCTCTTCCCAAAAGGGTATTTGTTAACAAAGTTGATTGTGAAATACATAAAGAAGTCAGTTTAGATACATGGATGTATAAAGTGCGTGGGTGGATTAAATGAGTCGCGGGTCGAGTGCGCTAGCGTTAGGTGCATCCGATCATGTTTAATTTGAGAGGCTGGCGGCTTATTTACATTGTAAACATGCACCACGTCAAGGTAACATTCAGTATTAATGTTTCTACCCTTGTTATTTGATCAACATTAAAAAATATTTATGGCGGTATAATTTGTTCTGTGTCTTGTCGCGACATCTTGTGGTAAATAGATTTTTTGACTCCTGGTTGTTTCTTGTTTTGGTGGCTACAAACATAGATTTATCAAAATCCTTCTTGATAAACCCAGATTCCTTTGTAAACATGTTGTACAAAGATTGCTCCAAGTGGAAATCTATTGTATCTGCCTGTTTTAGACGCGAAAGATTCGAAACTACATTTAAAGTATCACCATATGTTTGTTTACCGTACAGTAGCGCAATCTCCTAATTTATTCTTTTTTTATGAACTATAATAATTTTGTTTAGTCTGTGGCCGGCCTTAGTCTGTCGGGTCAGACGTCAGACCACCGGTACCGCGTGGCGCGCACTCGAGACTTCGCGTCGCTGACTCCTATCACACCGCTTCCGTATCAACGCACATGTATACATACTTGGGAGTTCCCACTGTATATCATGTATAAAACAATATATCATCTTTTTCATTCCCTTTGAAAAAAACGGGACAACAATATGTTTTAATACAAGCGTTAGAGCAATATCTCAAAGATGCGGGTGTGATTTCACTTCATTCATTGAACCGTTGATTGTTTTAAATATAATTTAATAATACTTAACACTGTCTGGATCAGGAAATAAGTTTAATTCACGCTAGAAATTTTAAAAAGTTGAAAGCGTTCGTAACATTTTTGTATAATCCAAACATAAATCAAATATGAAATAGTTTACGGTTTTACTTTCATTTCTGTAAAGAAAATGCTTGTTACTTCCGGTATTCAAAAACATGATACTCTCTAAACATTGCACCATCTTCCAACAACAAACTTTAATAAGAATTTATTAAATATAATGAGAAAGTAAATCTCTTTCATTAATATTATTTATCGTTAGCCCGCAGGCTTAGACTGTTTGTTTTACAACCAAAAGACGCACAGCTAAATTGATATAATACTATAAATCATCGGGGAATTAGCGGGTGGGTTAAATGAGACAAGATTTAAGTGAATGGGGGTGGGCATGAGTCCCGCAGGTTATGGGAATGGCAAAGGTTATGTGCGCGTGCGCAGCGTCACGCCCGCCATCTGTCGCCTCTGATTGGGATTTACGTCGCTATTGATTTCCAGTCGAGATTATATCCCATTGTGACCGTGACTCAATACTCAGGCATCTATCATCTCATTGAACGAGGAAATGCTAAGCTTGAATTAAGTAATTCTTATTCCAATACCATTTCAGTAAATATTCCTGTGAATAACGATTGAATACTGACTACTAATGATTATTTTCTTAAAATGGACAGAACTTAAAAATATATTTCTTAAGTGTTTTTTTTTTCACAAATATATTTGGTAAGAAATTTAAAAGAAAATATTTCATTTTAAAAATGTCTGTTAGTGTAACTATTAAAATATTTAATAGATACCCTATTATAAATCAAAAGATTTATTAATAGGAGCGGCCCATTCTTCGATCTATTCGTGGTATGCGAATGCAATAGCTGTTCACTAGGTACTAGGTATTTCTATTTTGAATTCTTCATTCGACAAATATAAATATGTTTAGAATAGCTTTTCGGAGAAATTTTAAAAAGATATTGCCGTGCGTGTTATTATATATACATACTTTTATTATCCATAACGGATATAAGTAAGATCCAAAGTTACAATTAATAAAAAGATCGAAATTTGTTTCATCAGCTGGTATACAGCAAACTAATTTAACAACGTATTATTTTGTTCGCAGGCAGAGCTCGTGGATATGAGAGCTGAGTTAGTTCAAGCGCGGGCGGCTGTCGGTAAGTCTCGTTATCTCAACCTAATCCCACATCCCCGGCGCCGTACTGTTTTTGTTTCAAATAACATTAATCTTTTGCGCTTATAAGCTACTGAATTCGGCGATTGTAAATATCTAAGCTTACGTTCTTTGTCAAGACGTAAAAGATTGATGTATATGTTTTTGTTGATTATTCATAATCATTGTTTCCTATGCGAAAATAATCTCACACAGGGCTGTCAAAACATGAATGTCACAGTGTAATTTAATTGTCGTAAACGTTCGCGACAATACCAGATAATAGAATTGATACCTATATTTGGATACAGACAACATTTAACCTGAATGTTTCGGCGAGTTTACACTCGGTTATCTAGAGATTTGTCTGAATGCAAATGAGCTCTTAACTCAAACATTCCGGCGCACCTACTATTAAACTCTAATAGCGGTGTTACTTGTTTTGATGTGATTTAAATAGTTTAGTTAATTTCTTCTCTAACATTTGTTTTAAGACTTACCCTGTTACGGTATTTTCTGACTATCTTTGGAATCTGAAGTAATTTGATAAGAATGTCGGGCAGTTACTTTTAATGTACTTGCTATAAGAACTTGCTTTTAATTTCAAAGTAAATAAAACATTTAAACTAGAACTGACGGTCCGAAGTCGACGCAGATCATTGAAGTTGTATAAAAATAGCTAAAGGTTTGACTTGAGAATTTTTCAGGAACTATCTGCCATCTAACAAGTTGCGGACTAGTTGGCAGCCCTGTATATGTCATTCATTAGTTTAAATTAAACCGATGTCGCGTGTTGCGTCGCGGGCGCAGGCGCTGGTGCAGGCGACGAATGCAACGCGTTTCGTTTAATTATACGTAACGTGTACGCTGAGTTAAAGTTAAATCTGACTCACGATTGAATAACAAATGGAGCGCGTCACACGGGGCTCGTTTGCTCCTTTGTTGTTATTAAGTACACATGTAACATCAATAACTATACTATCAATCGTAATTGTTCTCTATGTCCTGTCTATAATACTACCGAATAATATGAATAATTAACTAGATAAGTAATAGTAAAAATACACAATGATATGTGATCAGCACTCGTGAGATTTTTCCCTGACAAGTTCACTCAAACTTTTGCCCCGTCATCGTTTCGATTTGAAAACTTTTCACAAAAGCTTTATTACATTCTCAGAAGTTCAAAGCGAAACCCTTAGGAATGAGGAATCGACACACAATGCGGGAAACATTGCTATTACCATAGCCTTGTGGCTTTAGGAATAGGAACATTTACAATATTATTGACAATATTTTCAGGTCGCAAGGAGAGTGTGGAAGGTATGGGCATGATGGGGGAGGCGCGGCGGGCGCGAGCGGAGGCGGCGCAGCTGGCTAGGGAGAACGCAACGCTCCGGGACACCGTGCTCGCCTTGCACTCGGAACTCTTCGGAGCCAGGTAATGTACCGCGATACTTGCTGGTGACATTTATTTATTTTATTGTATTGGCAAATCAGATGTCTACACAAAATTGTCACGTACTATTCATTGGGAGTAGAAATTTGAAGTAATATTTGCCTCAATCTCTAAAAAACTACAATATTGAGACCTACAAGATTTATGAATTCAATAGTCTGTTGGGGTAGAATTTGCAGTGTGAAAGTTGTTCCAACTATGCGCTTGATGCAATCTTGGACTAGACAAACTTATTAATTAATTGAAGAGTCGAGTTCTTTTATGTGCAGTTCTCAGTTTACGATGTCTACGTCTCGATGTGATTCAGCTCTAGATGCTTTCTATAGATTAAACTCATGTTACCTTCGTCGTCATTATTTTTAATTAGCTATTAAACGTTATAAGCAATTTTCTACAATATCTCATGCAGTGTTTTGTAAAACTATAAATAAAATGTCATTGGAACTCATAACATTTCTTTAAGCTCAATGCAACTTAATACGTAGATAGGTTTAACAAGAAATATAAAAAATCAAAGTCGCAAACTACGTCTTTTCTTTGTAGGCATGTTTGTTTTTTATCTGACCTTATTTTTTGCATTATGTAGCGGTCAGTCCCTGGTACCAAGGCCCTTGGTTAATGAAGCTTCAAATGATTTATCGCAAAAAATCTAATACTGGAATAAAAAGAACCATTTAAAATTGACTTAATATGCAAATCATTTTATAACTTTTTCTGATTTATAAAAAAATTATGTGTACATTCTCCATGTAAAATACGGAAAGGACTGGAAGTAATACACTGTATTGGTAAACCAATGCAATTACTCGGAGATTTCATTTAAAAAAGATTTTTGGAGTATATTATATTATTTAAGCTTAAATTGAAGATTATAATGAAATAATTTACTTTATTTTCTTTTTAACGATCAGATTGGCTACAAAATACTTGGACAAGGAGTTAGCGGGCAGAATACAGCAGTTGCAGCTGCTCGGCAGGGACATGCGCTCTGAAGTTAGAGACTCACTTTGGGCACAGGTATTACCTCTGTGATCTGTCTGAAGTTGTACCGAGGAGACTGGTTAGGGAGATTCAGTCTCCTAATCAATACAATCTGGTACAATGCGCGTGTAAAAGCGGGCTAACGACCACATCCCAAATCTTAAAATTGCTATTATAATGGTAATTATGTGTGATGTTACGAAAATAGAATTAGTAGATAAGGAGGTGTTTCGTGCTGCGCTAATTTTAATGAATGGAACTTGACGTAATGAATGTTAGTGCGAGAATAATGTTGGATAGGGTCATTGATAGTTGGAAATACTAATTACACATCCATTAAGATTACAGGCATTTTATTATACAGAATAATTCGCTAAAGATAATGTAACTAGTGAAAGAATGACGAGTTTGTAAAAAGTTTAGTGCCATTACCTACTATTTAAGTGTTAAAGTAAACTTGCAGATGGCGGACGTGTCGCTGGAACCGAGATTTCTTTGATCTTGGCTTTCTATGTAATCAATATTTATACATATCTTTGAAAAAAATGATAAAAAAATGTTTATGTTTAGCAAAATTTCCACAAACTTAACCTAATTTACATTTTTTTACACAATAAACACAATCTAAAATTAACACAAACCGTAAGTAAGTCTGACAGCGACGCAGTAATTCATCGGGTGCTGTTTCATCAGCTCATGTGTACGTCAGGTGGAGGCGGAGATCCTGCTGCAGCGGCACAAGACGCTGGTGCGCGTGTGCCGCGGCCTGTCCCCGCGCCCCGCGCGCCCGCGCGCGCCCGCCGCCCGCCCGCGCACCGTGCGCGTGCGCCGCTCGCCGCATCTCGGACTCGGCATATCTGTCACTGTAAGTGTCAACATTATTGAAAAGTTATCATTTTTGTCAATTACATAGCAAACTAAGTATCTTAACTAATGTTAGTGAATAAATGTCACGTCATAAAAAACTTGTCATTTTGCGGAAAATCATACTAATATTATAAATGTAAAAATTTAGGTGAATGGATGGATGTTTGTTACACTTTGTAGCCTAAACGGCTGAACGTATCTGGATGAAATTTGACATAGATGTAGAACATAGTTTGGAAGAACACATAGGCTACTTGCTTTTGTTTTTTTTTAACCACGCGGACGGAGTCGCGGGCGAAAGTTAGTAAAGTAAAAAGTGCGAGTATATATTATGTATGTTTTTTTTTTAAGGAAGATGTTTGTGGTAGCCCTGTGCGTAAAGGATATTGATAGCGACCGCCGGCCGCGGCGACGATACCCGCCGATACGGTGACTTGTGCCATCTCAATAATATATTGCTTCCTGCAAGCTCACATCTCCATTAACATACTAACTGCTATACATCTTATCTAACAATATACAAACATTAATTTATTCATGAATTACATATGCATAAATTATTTCAACTTAATCACCAGTTTGTGTATAATTAGGCAAGTTGTTCAGACGTTAATCGTAAATGTTTAGATTAAATAAATTTGTTAAAAACATGAATATATTATAGCTGTAAGAAGGTGGTCTAATATTGCTAAAAAGTATAGAATCCGTAAAATAAACTTTAGTTTCATTCAAACACGAATGTTTCGTCCGATGAGTGATGATGACGGAAGCCTATCTTTGGTCTCTTTCCCTTTCCACCATTTTGTTATACGAGAAGTGGATTTGACGGTGGAGGACACGCTTAGGAAGGAGAAATATCCTCTCTATGTGTGTTTCCTTCTCCGTTGATTAACGGTAGGCAACGAAGCTACAATTACATTTTATGACAAATAATTTTATTTCATTAAGGTTACAAATAATTTAAAGTCAATTATCTTGGTGTTGATAACAATTTACGGAGTACAACGGCGACATCTAGTGATAAGATGTTATTGTAGTTTAGCAGTTTATCATTGTAATTGTTTATGTATATGGCACACTGCAGGGCGGTCGCGAGCACGGCGTGCCAATCCTGATCTCTGAGCTGGAGGCGGGCGGGCCGGCCGCGCTCACCGGCGAGCTGTACGTCGGCGACGCCATACTCGCCATCAACGACCTCGACCTCACACAGGTGCGCAACTGTCCTTAAACTTACGACTACCTGTTTCCTTTCAGCTTCATCCGCATTATATTTTAAGAATTTTATTATATTATTTACACTTGTAAAAGTTTCTGGTACAAATGTTACGATTTAAATGACAACGAAGGCCTTTAACATTGGATAATAATTACCGTTACAATGGGGGTCTTGCAGCTTTGCTATTGGCTAGTAGTTTTGTCCCTTTAAAAATTAAATAAAACCACATTTTTGAAATGAACTCACTTGACGACAAAAAGTTGTGTAAATGCCATCTAGTGGCTTTATAGGCAAACAATTATATTAGTATATTTGTAGTTTTTTAAGCTAAAATATGAAAAGGTGTTGTGTGTGCAGGCGTGTCATAAGGAGGCGGTGCAGGCGCTGCAGAGTGTGAAGGGCGACTGCGCACTCTGCGTACAGTTCATAGCCACTGACGACGATGACCGCCTCTCTGAGGACAACTACAGGTACTGTTGCTGACCATTTATATGTACCGTGTTCTTTTTGTTAAAACCTTAAACTAGATGGCGCTGTTCTCAACTGTGTATTCTGTGTTTTTTTTTCTTGATATGTCAATTGGTACAATTTTTTATTATAATCCTTGACCAAGTACAAGTTAGTGATGCAAATGCTGACTTAACGAATTGAGGAGAATTTTCTGAGTTTGAAACAATATGGCAAGCCCTGATTGATAATAATGAATATCAATATACTATTGTTCTTAAAATTATTATAAAATCTTCAATGACTTGTAGGCTTTTGAATAAACAATCACGTATTGATAAACATTTTTTTAGTAAAATTAAATATGTCTAGAATTTTTTGTAATTTAAGGTCTATTTAACACTATAGTAATATGACTTATCTTACTTAAAGAATATTGCTTACTATTTTCAACTTTGTGTAAACTAAAAAATAATGATTTTGAATTACTACTTTATGATGTTAGTTACCCATTGTGTCGATTATTCTCAGGTTTCCACTGTACCCCGAGGACGGGGAGGTGTTCTGCGAGGAAGGGGATGGTTCTGGCGCCACGCCCACCGCCCCACGCACACCCGACTATAACAATAGGTAACGTATTTTCTGCACACAATACATAAATCAATATTTAAATTATAAATGCGAAAGTTTAGATAGATGGATGGATGTTTGTTAGAGTTTGCAGCCTAAATAGCTGAACGGATCTCGATGAAATTTTGCATGGATGTAGAGTAATAGACTGGAAGAACACATAGGCTACTTAGCCTTTTTTGAATCTACGTAGACGGAGTCGCGGGCGAATGCTAGTATTTAAATAAATTACTAGCTGTGTGTTTTTGTGTTGGTAGGCCGGAGTCAGTGGCGGGGTCCGGCAGCGAGTGCGGGTCTGAGCGGTGCGGGGCGGGGCGCGGCGCGGGGCGGGGGGCGCGCCACGCAGACTACAGCGCACTCAACAACAACCTCGCCATACTCGACATGGACGACGACAACATCAAGATCGAAGCCAGGCTCGAGGTACTCCACACATTCCTTTTCCTCATTTCCTACTTCCTCTACCAACTATTTGTAATTTTGGTGTTAAACGATAAAAGTTTGTAAATATAACTAACTTGTGTAATTTAATATTCAGATGGTCAGACTAGAGAGTGAGAACGTAGGTGAGCGACGTCGCGGCCCATACCAGGCGGTGTCGGGGGCGTCCCCCGGCGTGTCCCCGCCCCCCTCCCCGCCCCGCGCGCGTCCCTCCCGCACCGCCTCCTCCGCCTCCCCCGCCACGCCCCTTTCCACGCCTGTGCACACAAGACGGCCCTCGCTCAAAAAGAAACGCAAGCCACAGGTATGTCAGTCACTACTTTGAATTCTATAGCCGCACTAGCATAATTTTCAGTGAATAGAAGAATAATTTAGTTTCGCTTGTTTGTTCCAATTTGTAGGGATTGTAGGAAAGGTTTATCTTCAAAATTATGTAATGGCACAGGACTATATCCAGGACTGGCGGACGAAGGGGACATACCGGGCGGTGTCTGGGGACGCGCATTCCTCGGACGAGCCACACGCGACTGTGGAGACTGACCCGCCCGCGCCTCGGCCCCCCGCGCGCCCTCCTCCGCCCGCTACCGCCACCGCCCCCGCCCCCGCTCCTGCCCTCACCCCGCACGCACCGACATTAGCGCCACTCGACACCGCGTCGTTAATTGTAATGACTGACACAGGTGATTATTGTCTCTATTTCTACCACTAAAATACAAGTTGTTTTTATTTTATTAATACTAACTACCAACTTTTCTATAAATTCACAGAAGCTATTCCACGAAGCTCGTATCCGTCTTTAATATCGGAATCTGCCCTGATGCCATCGCCGCCGTCGCCACAATCGCCCCCCACGCCCCCAACGCCGCCCACGCCCCCCACACCGCCCTCCCCGTTGTCGCCAGCCTCGCCTGTGATGCCCCCGCCCCCCGCCCCCAATGACGTCAGACCTGCCAATACTAACGGCGAAGCTAAACTCAGGCGGGAACCGAAAGGATTTCGGTAATGTATTAAAACTTTTGTGCGTTATATACATATAGTCGGGTAATCTGGTGTTCCACATCAAAAGCTTCAGTCACTTGAATGTTTTATACTTATTGAGACGTCGCTACAAAATAACTAATAAGACAGTTTTTAAATGTGTTTGTTAATGGGGTTGGTCGGTACGCGGTGTATTGATTTTTATTATTATTATCCCGCCGTTTATGCATCTTACCTCTACCTAATTATGTTATTTTAAAATAGGAATAATACAATTTTTCTTTAAGTGAAACACCGCGTGTTTCCGCGACTGTACGTTACGATGTGATAGAGTGAACAGTACGCCTAGAAAGTATGACTACAGGATAGGTTCAGCGCGGCGTGTGACGGAGCACGGCCCGCTGGTGAACGGCGGCGTGGAGCGCGGCAAGGCGGCGCGCCTGCTGCCCGGCCGCGGGGACCCCGACTTCGGCACGCCCGTCTGAACACCACACGACATCACACGACACCACACGACACTACACGACACCACACGACACGGGTGAATGTTCAACCTCACCACATACGTCACGATAACGTGCTTGATGTATGACCGTGCAATTAAGAGCCGAGCCTATAACAAATGAACTAGATACAAATTATGACACTAGCGCCGCAGTTTGCTATAGAAGTTACTTCTCTCAAAGCTTCTGAATGCTACAAAATTATTTATTTTTAAATAAGCTAATATATATTTTACCATAAAATATATTTTGCGGTAACACACTTGGATGGATAATTACCGTTGTAGGACGAAAGTTATATTTTTTTGTTCAAACTATTTGACGTTGAAAAAACTAATAATTTTATCCTCAAACTATTTGTCGCTTTTGTGATTTTAGCTTTATTTAGTTAGATCTAAAATTATTGAAATAATTTTGTTTGTCATGTTACCATATATTAAAACGATAATATAAGTCAAATGAGTGACTGCCTACAATAAGACATTATGCGGCTGCCTTTAGATTATTATAATTATTTAGTAATTAAATATTCATCATGATCTGCAGTCTGATAATTGTCGAGGTCAATTTGATGAGTGTACTTAGTGTAACAAATTTTTAGTCGTAAGTTTTACATCTCTATGAAGTATTTATAGCTTTAAATATGTAATCTATGTATGGACTCTACATTCCTCCTGTTGTCTATGGTTTTTAGTTTATTTTTCTATCTATAATAATAGTATGTTGGATTTCGTTTGGTTTTAACTAATATGAGCTATAAATTCGATAAAAGAAATTGTTTCCATTACGTTATTACGATTGTAAGATCTTCCAAATACTTCGTGGTAATGCCATCGTTTTAATTTATGACGGCCTCGAATGCTAAGATTGATATTTGTATGGACATTCCTATTTGGTCCATTGCGTATCGCGTTTTGTTTGTCCTATATAAATATGAAAAGTGAAAAAAATCTTACTAAAAGGAAAATAAACATAAAAAAATATATAGGAATAAAAAACACCTTGTATAGTTTAATTCGCGTTGTTATTTTAATTATTATTAAAATAAATTGTATAATATAATAAAACATGAACCGGTGTAAATGAAAATTATTTCAGTCTGCGCTCTGCCTTGTCAAAAAGAAGCTTAAATATTTACTACAATATGTGTTAATGTTACTGCAATCGAAACCAGTTCTCCTATAGACAACAATTTATTATCGCTTCAATTCACTCTGCCGAGCTCTCCCTACTTCCTTCTTCCTATTTAATCGTCAATTTATATAATTGGACAATGATATAGGAACACGGGAATGGATCGCCACATGTAATAACGCAAAAAACTTGTAATGAATATCTAAACGTAGAATTAATTTCTCAGTTTAAATTATAAACTAGAATAACGATGGACATAGATCTCACTCGAGTATGCAATGTAACGACTCTCGTCAAAGTTAAATATGTACATAAATTTCGAACAGGGTCGGCATAAAACAATGCTGTCGTGTCGCAAATTGCTCGAAGCGACTTCGCCCCCGCGAACTCAGTTTATTACATTAAACGATGACAATCTATTAATAAAAATTCTATTTAAACTAAATCACTAATAGATCGCGCATCGCATGTCCACGCACTATTACAATAATATACAGGTCTAATTGTTGGGATAGGTGTACTAAAAGAAGACCTAACTATTACGAACGAACTTTACTTAACATGAGAACAAAAGCATTATATGAATTTGAGAGTAAAATTTGTCTACAAGCCTTTGTTTACCAAGTTTAGATCTATTAAGACCTAAAATGTGATCAAGTGTGGAGGTAGAGTATGAAAGATTGTTACAGCTAGTCAACGTCATCGCAGAGGTGTTAAACAGTCATCATCTCCCCTGCCTTATCCTACTCCCGTAGGGTCGGCGCACCGGGTTTTCGTCCTCCAAAGCATTCTATCATCCGTCATCTCAG